>NW_024753586.1:0-22500 GCF_018991925.1 Homarus americanus | reverse complement strand
ATAACTCCAACATGTGCCCTAAACACCCAATATGTGTCCTAAATAAACTAACATGTGCCCTAAATGTCTCCAATATGTGCCCTAAATAATCTAAATATGTGTCCCAAATAAATCCAATATGTGCCCTAAATATTCCAATATGTCCTAAATAGCTCCAACATGTGTCCTAAGTAACTCCAATATGTGTCCTAAATAACTCCAATATGTGTCCTAAATAACTCCAATATGTGCCCTAAATAACTCCAATATGTGCCCTAAATAACTCCAATATGTGCCCTAAATAACTCCAATATGTGTCCTAAATAGCTCCAATATCTTCCCTAAAATAACTCCAACATGTGCCCTAAAATAACTCCAACATGTGCCCTAAAATAACTCCAAAATGACCCCCCCCTCCCAAAATAACTCCAATATACCCCTAACTAACTCATTAATACCCACAGAATTATCTAACTCCAATTATGAACTTAAGCTGTGACTTTTTTTTTTTTTAAGGAATGTGAGTAAAAGTTTGTGTGACGACCACGGGACCATTACCAACTATTAATCCAGTAAGGGGAGACGTAATGACGAGGGTGAATTCTAACTAGTGGGATAAAAGTGTGCAAGAGCCGCCGTAATACTTCATAGCTTTCTCCTACACTGAACCTTTGCTTAGATGGATATTTTAATTATATTCCCGAGATTAAAGTAAGTTTTTATCTTTGTATTAATTGTATTTGTTTGTTTTATTGTTTAATATTTTTTTATTTACTTTTTTATTATTTTGTAGTAAATAATAATGGATTTTTTTCTTATGGATAAATATTTCAATAGTTTTACCTTCTTATTAATAAAAAGTTAATTACTTTTGTTAATTTTTTATAGGCACTTCGTCAAATTATCGTTCTTTTTTTCTTGTAAACAATTATCTCTTTTGTTTTTATTATATGTAATCTTTTATTTTTTCATTTTATGTTATATATCACAATGAAACTGACTAGGCCGTTCCCTCCCTCCCACCCTCCATCCTTCCCTCCCTCTTCGATCCTTCACTCCTCCCCTGTCCCTTTCCTCCTCTCTTCCTCCTCCTCCCAACCCTTCCTCCTTCCTCCCTCCCTCCCTCCTCCACCTCCTCTTCCTTGATCCTTCCCTCCCTCCCAACTCCTTCCCCCCTCTCTCTTCCTCCTTCCCTCCCTCCCAACTCCTTCCCTCCTCTCTCTCCCTCCATCTCAAGCTCAAAGCTGGACGCATAAAAGGGAATTTAGTTCACACTGTCACCATTTATCACCTCAGAAGCCATCAGCCATTTTCACCTTTTAATTATAGTAAACAAAGAGAGATGGGAGAAGAAGACCAAGAGAGAGGATGATGATGATGAGAGGAAGATAAAGGAATAGAATAGGGAACATAATGAGAGAGAGAGAGAGAGAGAGAGAGAGAGAGAGAGAGAGAGAGAGAGAGAGAGAGAGAGAGAGAGAGGTTAAACAAAGACAGAAGATAAACAAAATATACGACGTTAGAAAGACAATTAAACAACAAGGAAAAAACATGTAAAAAATTAACGAAGGGAGATTGAAAGAGAGGAAGAGGGGGATAACACGGAGGAATGTAAAGAAGGGAAATGGAAATTAAGAAGAGAAGAATAGTAAACAAGAAGAGATGGAAGAAGGATACCAAAGTGAGGATGATGATGATGAGAGGAAGATAAAGGAATAGAATAGGGAACATAATGAGAGAGAGAGAGAGAGAGAGAGAGAGAGAGAGAGAGAGAGAGAGAGAGAGTTTCCACATCAGTTCTAGTCTGAGTTATCCAGTTCTGTCCTGATTTTCCAAGCGTCAGGCGTCTTGGAGATAGATTGAGGGAAGGTAAATCTCCTATCAGGCTTGAGTCTTCGTGAGTAGTAAGGGATTATGGGAATTTGGAGATACCCTCAAACTTGAACCTAACCTAACCTAGCCCAAGAGATTAATCCAACTTACCCAACCTACGTTTACTAAGCTTAAGTTAAGTAAACCTAACCTAAATTAATCTAGCTTACACTAATCTATCCTAACGTACTCCAACTTAACCCAACCTAAGTTAACAAAACTTAAACCAAATCGATCCTAGTAACAACTTTTTTGCATTTCTCCTAGTATGGTTAGGTTAGGTTAAGTAAAGTGGATCTGGTTAATAGTGGTCCACGGTAACTTGTACCATTACTACCTAACTTTGATTTTTGTTTCTTAAATTTTTCTTACGTTTATGTGTTGTCGTAGAATATATATATATACATATATATTTATATATATATATATATATATATAATTTTTGTAAATTATTTAGGTGGAGTTATATAGCAAAATAAGTCAAAATATGTCAACTTTCTTTTACATCTTCCTTAGAGCCATTTGGGAAAAAATATAGATTTTTTTCCTATTTCCATCCTTAGTCACATTTAATAAAACGCCTAAATAAAAATAAAAAATCTTTTATTTTTCACACGGACTCATACATCATACAACGCCAAAATACATGTAGTTTTTTAGTTCATATTTTTTTGGCAAATATCTTTTGACCTCGTAAAATGGTAGAGTATATTGACAAACGTTTTTGCTGTGTGTGTATTTTTCTCCTCATCTTTTTACCTGGTGAAGGTCAAAAGATATTGCCCGAGTTTTTTTTCTCCATATCATGTGTAGTGGATCAATGGGCGTGTCAGATCGCAGCGAAACTATAGGTGGAACGAAAAAAAAACACTGAACAAAATATACAAATTCAAATCTCGGGAACCATTTGTAGGAGGCCGTCAAAAAACACTAATTCGTGACAAAAATAAAAGTGATATTTTTGTTTTTTCTCTAAACTCACACCCGCATCACTGAGGACGGAGGACATTGATCAGTAACTCCTCTGGACCGAAATTCTGGGGTAAGTCACTTAACCTTTGAAGTGTTTGATAAGACAAGTGCAACAAAAATAATGGTCATTGTAAGACTAAGTGTTTGTTTACTGACGAAGAATAAGTGAAATGTGGGTAACAGACACCGTAGAGTTTATCACGAGGGGGTACACTGATATTGTGTCTATTTACGGCTCTCACAGTGTAATTAGGGTGCCATTCAATCCCTTATCACTGCGCCATTGCTTCAGTCAGGTAGTTGGGTACACGTTCAGGTCTTCATTAATGAGGGTAAACCGACGTACAAATTTGCTACACAAAATATCCTTGTATCGTGTTCCATTTTTCTGAGTCTGTTCTATGTAACATTTACCACATCACTTACGAACCTTTGAGAGTCCATTTTATGTTGAAAGTTAAAGCAAGTCAGTTATTAGTACCTACACACCTCCAATAAAGAACTAACGTAACGTAGGAACTTTAGAGAATCCGTTTGGTATCGTAGTTTTAGTGAGCCAGTTAAGCGCACTCTCATATCTCCACTTAAGGAGGAAATTCAACGTACGATCCTTGGAAAATCCGCCTCTAAGATCATTGGCGGCGACTCTGGCATGGAATCGTAGGGGATTTACCGAGGCAATCATCTCTGCCGCACCCAGCCAGATCTTCTCTGATACCTCCACCAAGAACTGACTCGTTTTAATGAAGCGAGAATCAACCGTAATATCTGCAGATGTTTCGCTTTATTTTCAACTCCGGGGGACTTAGTGTTGTATTTAGTGCTTTATTATTATTATCATTATTATTATTAAGATAGGTTTGATTAGGTTAGGTTAGGTTAGGTTATATACCATCTCTTGGCACACAGGTACAGTCAGCCAAAGACGCACTCACCCCACCCTGGGTCTCGTACTTACCTGGCAATACTTGGTAAAGGAAGGCTGCATGTAAAGGTGATTGTGATTGGTGGATCTGTTTTCGGCTGTATCACTGTCGGGATAATTATTAAACTAACCAAAGGTAACATTTTTATAATAATAAAGTATTCATCATTATTTAAGGTCATGAGAAGTTTCAAATTTCTCGTATATTTTTTTAAATAATGAAGAAAATTATATTAATGAATTGACAACTCAGCTACAACCACAGCTGCCACAGGATTCTCACATCAAATTTTCTTCAATATTTAAGCAAATATACGAGAAATTTGAAACTTCTCATGACCTTAAATAATGATGAATACTTTATTATTATAAAAATGTTACCTTTGGTTAGTTTAATAATTATCCTGACAGTGATACAGCCAAAAATAGATCCACCAATCACAATCACCTTTACTTACAGGTAAGCACGAGACCCAGGGTGGGGTGAGTGCATCTATGGCTGACTGTACAGTCAGAAACCATAATTACTGGCCCACTCAGGTCGAGCGGTAGGTAAGACCAGGGGTCCTTACTGGTCGGCGGCTCACAGAGTGTCAACACACAGAGCATCATATACCCTTGAATACTCGTCATAGTCGTTCAGGTCATACCTCCCCTTTACTTTGAGTATAATGTTACTTTTACTGCTCCCACAAACGTGAAGTAAATCACTTATATGTTATGTCTAATGGACAACAAACATGTCCACTGGCCGGTGCTAAGAGGATATAGCAGCAGTTTTAGAATATGTCTGCTAAGGGCAACACAGGAGTACTCTGGTGATGTCCCACACGACATAATATTGTCACAGTACAGCAGCAGGCCAAGTCTCATGCTTTAGTTAACATACACAGTTCTCTGATACACTGAACACATCGTTGGGCTCTCAGTACAACTCCTGCTGGCCGTGAAGGTCATCACCTCATTAAGCTGCCTGTCTATAAATATTAAACTAGGAAACATCAAACATCACACCTCTAAGCAATGGTAAATAATGTTAATACTGTATTGTTTATACCACAAAGTGAAGAATCTGGCAAAAGTTACTGAGGACTGTATACTTCATATAAGTTGTGGTTACTTGTGGTCGTAAGTCCAAACTCGTGCACCAGCTGGCTAACGTCTCAGGTTGACTCACTATATCTCCTTCACTAGCAGAAACAAACACCAAAGTCTCGGTGTGTTGTGGAAGCTACGTTAGAATAAGTAATAAATATACTGTATCAATATATGACAGTAGATACTCTTAGCGTCACTAGCCAGTGTTGTCTCTCTCAGTCTTAGAGAGAAATAGAGGAAAAATCTCAACCTTACTCGGGGGTCCAGCGGGACCTTCGCTAGCATCACTCCTTGGGGGCGCAGGGCAGCTGTTCTGGCCCTATCGGCGGAGTCCTGAAGACCGTCAGCTGTCTCAGCACCTAAGGAGGGTGGCCTATGGGACCCACTCGGCAAGGTTCCTGGAAGGTTCCGGGCTGCCCATGCTAGCAGATGCACGTTCAGACAACAGTATTTCGGCCTATATAGTCAAAATTGTACATGGCCATCAATGTTGTCCGGCGTGTCAGCAGCCTATTGGTTCACCTCTACACCCGTGGGAACACCCAAGTCGGTTGTGTACAACAGCGTCAGTGAATTAAAGCAGCCTTACAGTAAGAACGGAATGTTGTATAATCAGCACCAATGTCTTAAGGCTCATTAAGGCATCATGTGTTGGTCAATACAAAAGTTTTACCAAGTTAATGGCCGACAATCAAATATAATATTTATGATTTTTCACTTGTAATAATACATATAAATGAATAGCTTCATAAAAAACGTAACATAACGTAAAGTCCGTAACGTAATGATATGTAACGAAATGTAACGAAATATAACGTAACCTGCTTTAGGTATATATAATTTCAATATATTGATTGTAAACAACGTCTTATTATGAATGAACAATTTTTTTTCATATGCAAATTAATTTACATTGTCGTAACAATGAAAAAAGATTATCCCATTACCCTATTTGGCGGACACACACACACACACACACACACACACACACACACACACACACACACACACACACACACACACAGGTGGCTGAGAAACAGAACAGGGGAAGGAATAGAGAAGAAATTAGAGTGTGTGGTAAAAACTCATCCTGTCATGACGTGTTTAAATTTTTTGACAACACATGAATACCACTTTACCAAGGGACAAGGCCAATGATGTGATACATGATGGTTCATCATTATTCTATAGCCAACAAGAAATAATTAAATTTTTACTCCTGTTTTAAAAGGTATTGCTAATAAAAGTTAATAAATTTTTTGCAGTGGTTGGTTAATAATGTCTCTATACAAAGCCTATGTGATGCATAGGCTCACATAAGACATGAGATATATCAAGAGAAGCACCATCATCACTCACCCACACAGTGAAGCACCATCATCACACTCTCACCACACAGAAACACATATCACACTCACCACACAGAAAGCACCATCATACACTCACACACAGTAAACACCATCATCACACACTCACCACACAGAGAAGCACCATCATCACCTCACCACACAAGCACCATCATCACACTCACCACACAGTGAAAGCACCATCATCACACTCACCACACAGTGAAGCACCATCATCACACTCACCACACAGTGAAACACCATCATCACCTCACCACACAGAAGCACCATCATCACACTCACTTACACAGAAGCACCATCATCACCTCGCCACACAAAGCACCATCATCACACTCACCACCATCATCACTCACACAGTGGAAACACCATCATCACACTCACCACACAGTGAAGCACCATCATCACACCTCACCACACACAGTGAAGCACCATCATCACACTCACCACACAGAGAAGCACCATCATCACACCTTATCACACAGAGAAGCACCATCATCACACTCCACACACAGAGAAGCACCACATCACACTCACCACACAGCGAAGCACCATCATCACACTCACCACATACAGAAGCACCATCATCACACTCACCACATACAGAAGCACCATCATCACACTCACCACACAGAGAAGCACCATCATCACACTCACCACATACAGAAGCACCATCATCACACTCACCACATACAGAAGCACCATCATCACACTCACCACACAGAGAAGCACCATCATCACACTCACCACATACAGAAGCACCATCATCACACTCACCACATACAGAAGCACCATCATCACAAACACCATCGCATTAATCACCACACTGATTGTGATATTACTCCTAACATCAGTTTTAAAGGACATATTAGTTGTCAATATTACTTGTTGAAATATAAATTATTTTTGTTTCAGTTTGTGTAACTTTGGTTTATCATTTTATTAAGACATTAATGTTAATGCTGAAATGGTAATGAACATCTGACTAAAAAGAGGATTTTCTTACACCTACATCGTTAACATGATCAGTATCATTAACAATACCAATATCATTAACATCAAATATTCTTATGGAGACTTACTGGCTACCCTGGCTCTGGTGCCCAGCTGGAACTCTCCTGCATACTTTTGTTGAACTATCGTCTCGCCTGTATACTTTTGTTGAACTATCGCCTCTCCTGCATACTTTTGTTGAACTATCGCCTCTCCTGCATACTTTTGTTGAACTATCGCCTCGCCTGTATACTTTTGTTGAACTATCGCCTCGCCTGTTCAACCTGTGTCTGGTCACGGGGCCATTGCAGTGAGCCGCCGACCAGACACACCACCCAAGCCTCACCTCCCGCTCAACCTAGTGGGTCAGAGATTATGGTTTCTGACTGTACCTCATAACACAACAAAGCTTATTATTGACAACGAGGTCCTCTTGGACTGAACCCCCCCTCACCCTAGAGGTAAGAAACACACATTTGTTTACTATATTACGGGAGAGAAGTAAGTGGGAAGGTTTATACTGCTGGTTGAGAGAGAGAGAGAGAGGGAGAGGAGAGAGAGAGAGAGAGAGAGAGAGAGAGAGAGAGAGAGAGAGAGAGAGAGAGAGAGAGAGAGAGAGAGCAACATTCCCCCCGACACAGTAACTTCACAACAACATTGTACCATCAACAATAAACACAATAATTCACCACCTCAGATACTATTACAATTTCCGGAAAACATAAACATTATACCTGTAATAAATTTCACGTTCGACAACAAACATTTTCCCTGGAATTGACACTTAAGTTATTGTTTGTTTGGTTTTTTACTTGTATGTTTGTTTTTGTGTGTTTGTGTGTATACGTTTGAGTGTTTATTTTAATATGTACGTTTGTATGCGTTTGTTTGTGTATGTCTTTTCCTTGTTTGTTTGGTTGTTTGCTTGTGTTTTTATTTATATGTAGCTTTGATTTGTTTGTTTGATTGTTTATTTGTTTTGTTTTTAACCGGGAATTATGCTGTTAAATAATTGTGTATATATTTGTGACAATCTTGACTTGTTTATATTATGTAATTATATATTTATAACTTTGTTTATGCTATTGTCTACCTACAGTATTTGTTATCTCTCTCTCTCTCTCTCTCTCTCTCTCTCAACCTAACCTAACGAAAACCACGAATTCAGCATTATGCAAATCCGACTTCTGGACCAAGTATTAATTTCGCCTCATTAGGTCTTGGGAAATCACGATCTATTTGCTGATATTCGTACCTGACCTCTCACCTGACCTCTCTAGAATCATGTTAACCTCACGTGACCTCGCTGCCCAGTCAAATCTTCCTCTGTCCTCCTCAGCAAGATCCAAATTCTAGTCATAATACACGAGACACCCACATCTCTCTTTCTCTCTCTCTATCCATCTTTTTCTATATGTCTCTCTCTATCTCTCTCTCTCCCACACATAACTTAATCTCTCTCTCCCACATATATCTTTATCTCTCTCTTTCTCTCCCCCTTTCTCTATTTATCTATGAACATAAGGGGATGAACCATTAGGGAAACGTAGTCAAAGGGAGAGAGACCACAAAGGGGTGTTAAGGGAAAGGATCCATTAAGAGAAACATAATGTCATGAATGGGCAGAATTAGAGGAGCGGACCACAAGGTTCCATAATACGGAAATCCCTTTGATATCCGGCCGTGCCCATTATCACCGCCCGGGCCCAGTTAATGGACCTTAATATACCCCATTACCATCCCATTACACAACTCTCCATTTCTCACAACAGCCTATTTAAGTCATATCTACAATAGGCTTTATGATCTATTTTCACCTATTGCCGTCTATTACAAACTTAATTCCAATTACTTTGCATCTCTGTAGGTCATTTCACTCCGTGCTATTTCTCCCAATTACGATCATTCCCAATTTAGAAATATATCTTATCCCTATTTTAATTCTTGGCACTGTTTAATCCCAATTTAATTTGCACCCCTATTTACAGCATCTATTTTACCCCATTTTAACCCTATTATACCCCAATTTCATCCTATTTAACCCAATTTTTTTACCCCTATTCACGACCATAGTTACCTCCCTCCTATTCGAAGCTAAACATTCAGTAATCAGGTTATGACGCACTGCCAGCCAACCAGGTCCACACGCCTATTAGGTTAACAATTGCCATACATAATTGGGTGAAAAGTTAAAGGCACCTCTGGAGTACTGTAAACTAGGAGGCAAAGTTAACCAGGTGACTAGTGTACGTTAAACGGGGGGTAGGGCAAGGTGGTAATTAATTATGAAATTTTTTCTTATTTTTGTTAGATTATTATTATTATTATTATTATTATTATTATTATTATTATTATTATTATTATTATTATTATTATTTCCCTAATAAAGAGACACAGTCAGTTCTCTCTCACAGTCAGTTCTCTCACATAGTCAGTTCTCCTCTCACAGTCAGTTCTCCTTTCACAGTCAGTTCTCTATCACAGTCAGTTCTCCCCTCACAGTCAGTTCCCTCTCACAGTCAGTTCTCTCACACAGTTAGTTCTCCGCCTCACAGTCAGTTCTCCCCTCACAGTCAGGTATCTCACTCAGTCAGTTCTCTCACACAGTCAGTTCTCTCTCACAGTCAGTTCTCTCTCACAGTCAGTTCTCTCACACAGTCAGTTCTCTCTCACAGACAGTTGTCTCACACAGTCAGTTGTCACACACAGACAGTTCTCTCACACAGTCAGTTCTCTCACACAGTCAGTTTGCCCCTCACAGTCAGTTCTCTCACACAGTCATTTCTCCCCTCACAGTCAGTTCTCTCACACAGTCAGGTATCTCACACCTGTCAGGTCTCTCCTCACAGTCAGTTCTCTCCACACAGTCAGTTCCTCTCTCACTGAGTCATTCTCCCCTCACAGTCAGTTCTCTCCACACAAATTCAAAATTATCTCACACAGTCAGAGTCTCTCCTCACAGTCAGTTCCTCTCCACGCAGTCAGTTCTCTCCCACACAGTCAGTTCTCTCACACAGTCAAAGTTCCTCTCCACACAGTCAGTTCTCTCCACACAATCAGTTTCTCCCCTCCTGATCAGTTCTTCCCTCACAGTCAGTTCCTCGGTCAGTTCTCCCCTCACAGTAAGTTCTCCCTCACAGTGAGTTCTCTCCCACACAGTCAGTTCCCTCACACAGGTGGTTCTCCCCTCTGATCCAGTTCTCCCCTCACAGTCAGGTCTCACCTCAGTTCTCTCTCACAGTCAGTTCTCTCTCAGTCAGTTCTCTCACAGTCAGTTCTCCCCTCACAGTCAGCCAGTTCTCCCCTCACAGTGGGCCTCTCACACAGTCAGTTCTCCCCCACACAGTCAGTTCTCTCTCACAGTCAGTTCTCTCTCACAGTCAGTTCTCCTCACAGTCAGTTCTCCCCTCACAGTCAGTTCTCTCTCCACACAGTTAGGCCTCTCACACAGTCAGTTCTCCCCTCACAGTCAGTTCTCTCCTCACAGTCAGTTCTCTCCACCCCAGTCGGTTCTCCCCTCACAATCAGTTCTCTCTCACAGTCAGTTCTCCCCTCACAGTCAGTTCTCCCCTCACAGTCAGTTCTCCCCTCACAGTCAGTTCTCTCTCACAGTCAGTTCTCTCTCACAGTCAGTTCTCTCTCACAGACAGGTCTCTCACACAGTCAGTTCTCCCCTCACAGTCAGTTCTCTCACACAGCCAGTTCTCTCTCACAGTCAGTTCTCTCACACAGTCAGTTCTCCCCTCACAGTCAGTTCTCCCGTCACAGTCAGTTCTCTCACACAGTTAGTTCTCTCTCACAGTCAGTTCTCTCTCACAGTCAGTTCTCCTCATCACCCAGGGAATGCTTGACTTGCCTTGGTCTCCACTCTAAAGGCAACATGTGAACGCTACATAAACGGTAAATGAACGCTACATAAACGGTAAATGAACGCTAAATAAACAGTAAATGAACGCTAAATAAACGGTAAATGAACGCTAAATAAACGGTAAATGAACGCTAAATAAACGGTAAATGAACGCTACATAAACGGTAAATGAACGCTAAATAAACGGTAAATGAACTGCTATATAAAAGGTAAATGTACGCTACTTAAACGGTAAATGAACGATACATAAACGGTAAATGAACGATACATAAACGGTAAATGAACTGCTATATAAAAGGTAAATGTACGCTACTTAAAAGGTAAGTAAACGCTACATAAACGGTAAATGAACGATACATAAACGGTAAATGAACGCTATATAAACAGTAAATGAACGCTAAATAAACGGTAAATGAACGCTAAATAAACGGTAAATGAACGCTAAATAAACGGTAAATGAATGCTAAATAAACGGTAAATGAACGCTACACAAGTACCAAGTGAACGCTAAACCGTCCACACAAGACGGGAAGTTATAATGCTTTGATAAGTAAGAGGAAAATGTTAGCTGACCTACCCTTATAAATGCTCACCAGAATATTACATGATATTTTTTTTCTTATTTTTTTTTATGTGAATTTTTTTTTAATGTGAATTTTTTTTTAATATGTGAATTTTTTTTTATTAAATTGATGAATATGATTTATTTGTTTATTAATTGGTTGTGTTTGTTGTCAATAGTTCAGTGGTCAGAAGGTCAGAGGTCACGCAGTGGATATGAGGAGGAGGAAGAGGAGTAGGACGAGATGAAGAAGAAAGGGGGAGAGAGAGTGGGGGAGGGTGGAGAGATGTGAGGAGGAGAGTGTGGGGAGGGGTGGAGAGTGGGGGGAGGTGGAGAGTGTGGGGGAGGGAGTGAAGTGTGGGGAGGGGTGGAGAGTGGGGAGGGTGGAGAAGTGTGGGGGGAGGGGTGGAGGGTGTGGGGGGGAGGGTGGAGAGTGTGGGGGGTGGAGGATGTGGGGGAGGGTGGAGAGTGTGGGGGGAGAGGTGGAGAGGTGTGTGGGAGGGTGAAGTGTGGGGGAGGGTGGAGAGTGTGGGGAGGTGGAGGTGTGGGGGAGGGTGGAGATGAGGGAGGGTGGAGAGTGTGGGGGAGGGTGGAGGTGTGGGGAGGGGTGGAGAGGTGTGGGGGAGGTGAAGTGTGGGGGAGGGGTGGAGAGAGTGGGGGGAGGGTGGAGGGTGTGGGGGGAGGGTGGAGGGGGTGTGGGGAGGGTGGAGAGTGTGGGGGAGGTGGAGGTGTGGGAGGGAGGTGTGGGGGAGGGGTGGAGGTGTGGGGAGGGTGGAGTGTGGAGAGGTGGAGAGTGTGGGGAGGGTGGAGGAGTGTGGGGGAGTGGAGAGTGTGGGGAGGTGGAGAGGGGGTGTGGGGAGGGGTGTGGAAGTGTGGGGAGGTGGAGAGTGTGGGGGGGGGTGGAGAGGGTGTGGGGAGGGTGGAGGTGTGGGGGAGGGGTGGAGAGTGTGGGGGGGTGAGAGGTGGGGGGGAGGGTGGAGGAGTGTGGGGGGGGAGGGGTGGAGTGTGGGGAGGTGGAGAGTGTGGAGGGGTGGAGGGGGTGTGGGGGGGGTGGAGGGGGTGTGGGGGGAGGGTGGAGGTGTGGGGAGGGGTGGAGGTGTGGGGGGAGGGTGGAGGTGTGGGGAGGGTGGAGGGTGTGGGAGGGGTGGAGGTGTGGGGAGGTGGAGGTGTGGGGGGAGGGTGGAGGTGTGGGGGGGAGGGTGGAGAGTGTGGGGGAGGGGTGGAGGTGTGGGGGGGAGGGGGTGGAGGGTTGGGGGGGAGTGGAGGTGTGGGGGAGGTGGAGGTGTGGGGGGTGGAGGTGTGGGGAGGGTGGAGGTGTGGGGAGGGGTGGAGGGGTGGGGGAGGGGTGGAGGGTGTGGGGGAGGGGTGGAGAGTGTGGGGGGGAGGGTGGAGAGGGGGGTGTGGGGGGAGGGGTGGAGAGAGTGTGGGGGAGGGGTGGAGAGTGTGGGGGAGGGGTGGAGGGTGTGGGGGGAGGGTGGAGGTGTGGGGGAGGGTGGAGGTGTGGGGAGGGTGGAGGTGGGGAGGGGTGGAGGTGTGGGGGGGAGGGTGGAGGTGTGGGGAGGGTGGAGGGGGTGTGGGGAGGGGTGGAGGGTGTGGGGAGGGAGGTGTGGGGGGAGGGTGGAGGTGTGGGGGGGTGGAGGGGGTGTGGGGGAGGGGTGGAGAGTGTGGGGGAGGGTGGAGGGTGTGGGGAGGTGGAGGTGTGGGGGAGGGTGGAGGGTGTGGGGGGGTGTGGAGAGTGTGGGGGAGAGGTGTGGAGGTGTGGGGGGTGGAGAGTGTGGGGAGGGGTGGAGGTGTGGGGGAGGGTGGAGGGTGTGGGGGGTGGAGGTGTGAGGGAGGGGTGGAGGGTGTGGGGGAAGGGGTGGAGGGGTGTGGGGGAGGGGTGGAGAGTGTGGGGAGGGGTGGAGGTGTGGGGAGAGGGGTGGAGGGTGTGGGGAGAGGGTGGAGAGGGTGGGGGAGGGGTGGAGAGAGTGTGGGGGAGGGTGGAGAGTGTGGGGAGGGGTGGGAGAGGGGGGAGTGGGGGAGGGTGGAGGGGTGTAGGGAAGGGGTGGAGTGTGAGGGAGGGGTGTGGAAGTGTGGGGGAGGGTGGAGAGTGTGGGAGGGTGGAGGGGTGTGGGGAGGGGTGGAGGTGTGGGGAGGGTGGAGGGTGTGGGGGAGGGGTGGAAGTGTGGGGAGGGGTGGAGAGTGTGGGGAGGGGTGGAGGGTGTAGGGGAGGGGTGGAGGGTGTGTGGGGGGTGGGTGTGGGGAGGGTGGAAGTGTGGGGGAGGGGTGGAGGGTGTGGGGAGGGGGGTGGAGGTGGGGAGGGGTGGAAGTGTGGGGGAGGGGTGGAGGGTGTGGGGAGAGGGGTGGAGAGTGTGGGGAAGGTGGAAGTGTGGGGGAGGGGTGGAGTGTGGGGGAGGGGTGGAGGTGTGGGAGAGGTGGAGGGTGTGGGGAGGGGTGGAGAGTGTGGGGGGGGGTGGAGAGGTGTGTGGGGAGGGTGGAAGTGTGGGGAGAGGGTGGAGAGTGGGTGAGGGGTGGAGAGTGTGGGGAGGGGTGGAGATGTGGGGGGAGGGGTGGGAGAGTGTGGGGAGGGGTGGAGGGTGTGGGGGGAGGGTGGAGGTGTGGGGGAGGGGTGGAGGGGGGGGGGAGGAGTGGAGTGTGGGGAGAGGGGTGGAGGGTGGGGGAGAGGGGTGGAGAGTGTGGGGAGGGGTGGAAGTGTGGGGGAGAGGGGTGGAGGGAGTGTGGGGAGAGGGAGGTGGAGTGTGGGGAGGGGTGGAGAGAGTGTGGGGAGGGGTGGAGAGTGTGGGGAGGGTGGAGAGTGTGGGGAGAGGGAGGGTGGAGGGTGTGGGGAGAGGGGTGGAGAGTGTGAGGAGGGAGGGGTGGAGAGTGTGGGGGAGGGGTGGGGGTGTGGGAGGGGGTGGGGGTGTGGGGAGGGGTGGAGAGTGTGGGGAGGGGTGGGAGGTGGGGAGGGGTGGAGGGTGTGGGGGAGGGGTGGAGAGTGTGGGGGGAGGGGTGGAGAGTGTGGGAGAGGGTGGGGGAGTGTGGGAGGGGTGGAGAGTGTGGGGGAGGGGTGGGGGTGTGTGGGGGAGGGGTGGAGAGTGTGGGGAGGGGTGGAGATGTGGGGAGGGGTGGAGTGTGTGGGGAGAGGGGTGGAGGGAGGTGTGGGGAGGGGTGGAAAGTGGAGGAGGGGTGGAAGTGTGGGGAGAGGTGGAGAGAGTGGGAGGGTGGAGGGTGTGGGAGAGGGAGGTGGAGGGGTGTGGGGGAGGGTGGAGGGGTGTGGGGGAGGGGTGGAAGTGTGGGGGGGAGGGTGGAGATGTGGGGGAGGTGGAGGTGTGGGGAGGGTGGAGAGTGTGGGGAAGGGGTGGAGAGTGTGGGGGAGGGGTGGAGAGTGTGGGGAGGGGTGTTGGCAGTGGGGAGGGGTGGAGAGTGTGGGAGAGGGGTGGAGAGTGGGGGAGGGTGGAGAGTGTGGGGGGAGGGGTAGAGTGTGGGGGAGGGGTGGAGGGGTGTGGGGAGGGAGTGGAGAGTGTGGGGGAGGGTGGACTGTGGGGTGTGGGGGAGGTGTGGGGGTGGAGGGAGGTGTGGGGGAGGGTGAGGTGTGGGGAGGGTGGAGGGTGTGGGGAGGGTGGAGAGTGGGGGAGGGGTGGAGAGTGGGGGGAGGGGTGGGGAGGGTGTGGGGAGGGTGGAGAGTGTGTGGGGAGGGTGGAGAGTGTGGGGGGGGGTGGGGGGAGTGTGGGGAGGGGGTGGAGGGTGTGGGGAGGGTGGAGAGTGTGTGGGGAGAGAGGGGTGGAGAGTGGGGGAGGGGTGGAGGGGTGTGGGGAGGAGGGGTGGAGAGTGGGGGGAGGGGTGGAGGGGTGTGGGGGAGGGGTGGAGAGTGTGGGGGAGGGGTGTGGAGAGTGTGGGGGAGGGTGGAGGTGTGGGGAGGGATGGAGGGTGTGGGGGATGGATGGAGGTATGGGAGGAGGGAGGAGTAGGGGAGTGGGGGAAGTGGGGGGGACGTAGAGGCCAAGGACTGCTGATAGATGTTGAGGACGAAAGAGGTGCACAAGAAAACATTAGAGCCACAGGAGGCACTAGAGGCCACAGGGGGCATTAGAGGTCATGGGGGAAGGCATCGAGAGCCTGGGCGGCATGGGAGCCATAGGAAGTTATTAGAGGCCATAGAGGGGCACAGAGGCCACATGAGAGCACTAGGCCACAGGAGGTCATTAGGAGCCACAAAAGATCGTCAGGTAGAGCTACCAGAGGAGAGGTAAACATAAACCAATGGTGTTATCATCCTCCCTCCCTCCATCCTCTCTCTTCTCCCTCCTTCCCTCCTCCCTCCCTCATCCTCCTCCTCTTCTCCCTCCCTTCCTCCTCCCTCCCTCCCTCCTCTCCCTTCCTCCTTCACCTCCTTCTCCCTCCCTCCAGTCATCCTCTCCCCATCCCCTTCGTCCTTCTCCTCCCTCCCTCACCTCCCCATTTCTCCTTTCCTTCCCTCCTCTTCCTTGCCCTCTACTCCTTCCCTCATCTTCCTCTCCCTTCCATTTCTTAATTACTTCCAGAACCAACACCACTATCACCACCATTACATCAAGCACCACAGTCTCTATAAACCTAATACCACCAGCACAATAACACCAACACCAGCACCACCAACAGCACCACCAACAACACCAACACTGCCACCACCACCATACACCACCACCACCACAACACCAACGCCACCACCATCACCACCACCGCACCGCACCACCACCACCATCATCACCAGCACCACCACCAGCACCACCACCACCACCACCACCACCGCCACCACCACCACCATCACCACCACCACCAGCAGCACCACCACCACCACCACCACCACCACCAACACCGCCACCACCATCACCACCACCACCACCACCGCCACCACCACCACCATCATCACCACCATCGTCCACCAGCACCACCACAACACCACCACCATCATCACCACCACCACCACCGCATCACCACCATCACCACCACCACCTGTAGCACCACCACCACCACCACCACCACCACCACCAACACCGCCACCACTCACCACCACCACCACCACCCCACCACCACCACCATCATCACCAGCACCACCACCAACACCACCACCATCATCACCACCACCACCACCACCACCACCACCACCTCCGTATTATCTACCTAGAGAATTCTTCCTTCCTTCCTGTGTAGTATTATAGAGAACAATGCAGCCTTCCTCTCTCCCTCCCTCCTCCTACCTTCTTTTATTTCTTCCCTCCCTCCCTCCCACATACCTACCCTCCGTCCCTCCCACCCTATGGACCATCAACCCCTCTTCATCTTCAATCTCTTCCACTCACCCTTTCTTCCTCCCTATCTCCTCTTTCTCATCTTCTCTCCCGATCTCCCTCTATCCTCTCGTCTTCTCTCCACCTCCAACTCTCCTTCCCTTTCATCCTATTGTATTCCTCATGCGCCCTAGGAACAAATAAACGCCAAGAGCAAAACATGATAGATGCTCGGTGGGAGAGGAGGGAGGAGAGAGAGAGGGGAGGTGAGAGAGGGGAAGGCGGCAACCAGAGAGGGATGGAGGGAAGTGGAGGAGGAGGGGAGAAGAGAGGAAAGGCGGCAGCCAGAGAGAGGATGGAGGGAGAAGGAGGAGGAAAGAATCAAGGAAGGAGAACCACCACCAAAGAGGTAATGTGATCCCGCCGACTGTGCAAACCAACCCGTCACGGCGCCGCGAGGCATAATCATGAGTGCTATTTTTTTCCCATAATGTTTTGTAATTTTTTCTTCAGAAGGCTGTCGCATTTCCATCATTCTGGAGGAGCATTACAAAATGAGGGCCGTCGCTGCCAGAGCCTGGGACAAGAGTCGGCTTTATCCTAGAAGAATCATTCTTAGCCTTCCCTCTCGCTTTTGTTTTGTGTGTGTGAGAGGAGGAACTTTTGTGAGTGTTTTGTTTATAAGTTATGTTCGATTACGTATGTGTTTTGGGTGGGAGGGGGGTGTGTGGAGAGGGGAACGTGGAATGGAGAGAGAGGGGACGTGGGTGGAGAGGGGCGTGGGTGGAGAAGGGCTGTGTTTGCTAAGAGGGGGTAGAGGTTTTGGCAGATATATATTAATTACGTACGAATATTATTTTGGTATTTTGGACAAACTATAAAGGCTAAAGGTCCATAAGAGTCCGGACCTGACATGGTGCATCTAGAGTGCTAAGAGAGCTGTGCAGCGAGCTTGCAGAGCCCCTGAAGATCCTGTTTTGTAAATGCCTGGATGAACAAATGGTCCGAGTGAATGAAAAGTGGCATGTGTGAGTCCTATCTTCAAGAAGGGCGATAGTCACTCCCACGAACAACTATAGACCGGTGAGCCTGACCAGCGCAATATGTAAAAGTACTTGAGAGTATTATCAGAGATGCCGCGATGGAACATCTACTACGAAACAACCTTGTAAAGATTGCAACACGGTTTTATGCCGGGCGCTCTTGCTACACAATTGCTCAAGGTATTGAATATTTGGACCCTTATTCTGGAACAGGGTGGTAATATCGACAATATTTACCAAATTTTGCTGAAGGCTTTCGACAGTGTATCCACGAGGCTGAAAATCAAACTGGAAGGTACGGAATTCGGGAAATGTCTAGCGTGGATAGGAACTTTCTACATGACCGCAAGCATGGTGTGTGGTGATTAATGGCACGAAATCGTCACCTGTACCTGTAACAAGTGGGAGGTACCACAGGGCAGTGTATTGGGCCCTTGTTGTTTGTTTGTTTCATAAATGACATGCCTGACGTTTATTGCACTCCTCCATACAAATGTTTGCCGATGATGGCAAAGTTATTTCAGGAAATTAAGAACCAAGCGGACTGTGAAGAGCTGCAGAAGGACCTCTGTGGGCTCCAGGAATGGTCAGAAAAGCTGCTGATTCAATGTCACGAAGTGTAGAGGATGCATCTGGGGCGTACCAACTTGGTAGGGAGGCGTATCATGTCCCAACAGGATGAAGAAAATGCACAGATTTGAGACTGTGTGTGAGAAGGACCTAGGTGTGTATGTTTGACAATGAGCAAGTTCTCGGGCCATTGTGAGAAAAGAAGGTAAATCAGGCAAATAAATTATTGGGTCTTATAAGAAGGTGTTCCAGATGTGGAGCGGTCCGTCTCGTGACGATCTTCAGGGTGAAGTGCTTCCCATCTGGGGTACTGTCACTTCATCTGGTCCCCAGATATGCTAGGGACTGTCAGTTGGTTGAAAATGTTCAAGGGAGGGCCACCAGACTGGTGCCTGCACTTCAGCCTCAGCTACCCTGAGAGTGGGCGCCTGGCTTGCCTCGCTTATGCCACAGACGGGCAGGGGGACCTAGTTGAGGTGTATAAGCATCTCAGGGGGCACTACTCAGTTGAGGTGTCCTTACTTGGAGCTGGCGGACTCGCCCACAAGGGTCACAGCTCAAGATTGAAGAAGCCGCAAGTCAGAAAATCGTGAGGGCAAACTTTTCAGGTGAGGGTTGTAAACTCTTGGAACATCTACAGAGGTGTTGTGACGGCACCAGAGTGTGAGCTCTTTCAAGAAGACTTGACCAACTGGACCGGGTTCAGGTACATTCAGGAGCGGTGCATGCCCGAGTATTACCAACAGTGCGTGACAGAACGTGACCGATCGCCCGGGCGGCTAGCAGGCCGATCTTTTGGTAAGAATATATAATGAAAAGAGCGTGACCGATCGCCTGCAGCGGCTATAAGCCGATCAGTGTGAAGAGGATAAAAGTAAAAATAAAAGTATGCCTTATATGGTATTTTGGTTGTGTATTTAACATTGAGCAACTATCTAAATATTTCTAGTTTTAGTATTTTCGGTTATAATTTCATCTTAAACACAGGAGACAGAGCTTATAAAGGGGAGAGGGAAGCAATAAGGGGGGCAGAGCTTATGAGGGGAGCAGAGGCAATAAGGAGACAGAGCTTTAAGGAGAGAGAGGCTTAATAAGAGGAGACAGAGCTTAATAGGGAGACAGAGCTTAATAAGAGGGAGACAGGAGCATAAGGGAGCAGAGCTTAAGAGCAATAAGAGGGGGAGGCTTGTAGAGGGGGCAGGAAGCTTTAAGGGGGAGATGGGAGGGAGTAAGAGTGGGAGGTAATAGGGATGGGGAGCAATAAGAGGGGATGAGACAATAAGAGGAGATGGGAAGCAATAAGAGATAGAGGCATAGAGGGAGTAGAGCAATAAGGGGAGATGGAGGTTGTAAGGGGAGATGGAGCTTAAAGGAGATGGGGGCTTAATAAGAGGGAGATAGAGGTTATAAAGGAGATGGAGCAATAAGGGAGATGAGCAATAAGGGATGGGAAGCTTTAAGAGGAGATGGAGCTTAATAAAGAGGGAGATAGAGCTAGTAAGAGGGAGAGAGAGCTTGAAGAGGAGATAGAGCTATAAGATGTCATGGTAATATATAACTCATTATACATAGTACATTATGTTATTGAATGAGTGAAGGAAAACACAAAAAAAGCCCAAGATATTAGTCCTTATCTGTCTTAGCCCCAGGCTTATACGCCTGTTGTGTCTGCTCCAGTTATTTGGCTGTCTCCTACTGCCCTGTTATTAAGCCTGTCTCCTTTTATGCCACTCTTATTGGCTCTGTCTCCTCAGCATTGGCTCTTTCTCCCCACTCTTGTTGCTCTCCCTTTTATTAAGCTCTATCTCCCTTTTATTAAGCTCTGTCTCCCTGTTATTAAGCTCTATCTCCCTTTTATTAAGCTCTGTCTCCCTCTTATTAAGCTCTATCTCCCTTTTATTAAGCTCTGTCCCCCTCTTATTAAGCTCTGTCTCCTTATTAAGCTCTATCTCCCTTTTATTAAGCTCTGGCTCCCTCTTATTAAGCTCTATCTCCCTTTTATTAAGCTCTGTCTCCCTCTTATTAAGCTCTGTCTCCTTCTTATAAGCTCTATCTCCCTCTTATTAAGCTCTCTCTCCCTCTTATTAAGCTCTCTCTCCCTCTTATTAAGCGATCGAGTACAGTGCCTGCCATATTGTGTACCGACGATATAGAGGCTAATGCAAGGATGCCATTATGTCTTATCACAACGTATAGTAGTTGTGAGATATTCCCCCTGGTACACACAGGTAAGTACAGGTATACATACAAAGGTGATGATGATGATGATGATGATGATGATGATGATAATGAATGAATGAATGAAAACTTTCTCCATTAGGGCCAAGAAAAAAAAAAGGTACAGATATTTAAATAATAATATATATAATTTTAAAAAGTTTGTTCATTATTTATGCGAGAGAGGATGGAAATTTTTTTTAGGTTGGGGGGAGCCGTCGTTAGTGAGTATTGTAGAGGAGGAACACTGTATAGCGGTCACAAATCTTCCTCACCTCCTCCTCCTCCTCCTCCTGTTCCGCGCCTCCTCTCTCTTTCTCTTCCTTTTACCTCCATCTGTCATTCACTCTCTTACAGCTGTCATTCACTCTCTTACAGCAGTCATTCACTCTACCAGCTGTCATTCACTCTCTTACAGCTGTCATTCACTCTACCAGCTGTCATTCACTCTCTTACAGCTGTCATTCACTCTACCAGCTGTCATTCACTCTCTTACAGCTGTCATTCACTCTACCAGCTGTCATTCACTCTCTTACAGCTGTCATCCACTCTACCAGCTGTCATTCACTCTCTTACAGCTGTCATTCACTCTACCAGCTGTCATTCACTCTCTTACAGCTGTCATTCACTCTACCAGCTGTCATTCACTCTCTTACAGCTGTCATTCACTCTACCAGCTGTCATTCACTCTCTTACAGCTGTCATTCACTCTACCAGCTGTCATTCACTCCTTCAGCTGTCATTCACTCTACCAGCTGTCATTCACTCTCTTACAGCTGTCATTCACTCACCAGCTGTCATTCACTCTACCAGCATAGTGTTGTTAGCCAATGATAGTTTGGTCGTTAGTTGTTAGCCTCGGGTAAATGGGTGATTTACAGCTTGTTAGCCCGTGGTAATTGGGTCGTTAACTGTTTGTTGCCCGGATGGTTTTAGTTTGGTTATTGACCCTGGACGTTAATTTAACATCTCATATCACAACAACAAACACGACTTATAATTATATAATATCTAATTCTACACTATGATGCTTAAATTTGATCATAATAAATAAACACTAATTAAAATAGGAAGAGAAGAAACATGATAAAGTAGAAGGTAAAGAAGAAGAGAGAGAGAGAGAGAGAGAGAGAGAGAGAGAGAGAGAGAGAGAGAGAGAGAGAGAGAGAGATGTTAATTAATCAATTTACGCAAACACCCCCAACAAATCCCTCCCCCACCCACCCACCACGCTGGCCCCCTCTCACCTACCACACAACAGTCCCTTAATCCCCCTCTTCTTCCCCACACAAACCTCTCCCTCTCCCCTCCTCCCACAGGTAAACGCCCGCCCCAGTGGTCACAATCACTTCTCTAATGTGATTCGAAGACCTGGATAAAAATGGGAAAAAGTGAAGCTAAGGAAACTTTAAAGAATGTTCTAGGAGTTTGCAAACAATTACATAATCGTATTTTGTTTGATGTTAGGGAGGTGAGGAGGGGAGGGAGGAGGGAGGGAGGGGAGGAGGGAGGAGGAGGGAGGGAGGGCAGGGGAGGAGGGAGGGAGGGCAGGGGAAGGGAGGGAGGGAGGGAGGAGGAGGGAGGGAGGGAGGAGGGAGGAGAGGGAGGGAGGGACGGAGGAGGTGAGGGGAGGAGGGAGGGAGGAGGCGGGAGGGAAAGAGGGAGAGGGGTGGGGGGGAGGAGTATAGAAGATAGGGTAGAAAAGTGTAGGTGGGAAGGAGGGTGAGAGAGAGGAAAGGATATGAGAAGGAGGGTAGAAAGGAGGAAGGAGATGGGATGGAAGTGAATGGA
>NW_024753585.1:27500-84030 GCF_018991925.1 Homarus americanus | reverse complement strand
ATACCTGTGTGTGATTACCTGTGTGTGAGTGCCACCTTGTACCTGTGTGTGCCACGCTTGCCCTGTGTGTGAGTGCCACGCTTATACCTGTGTGTGAAGTGCCACGCTTATACCTGTGTGTGAAGTCATATACCTGTGTGTGAGTGCCACCTTATACCTGTGAGTGCCATGTGCCAGAGTGCCACGCTTATACTGTGTGTGAGTGCCACGCTTATACCTGTGTGTAGAGTGCCACGCTTATACCTGTGTGTGGAGTGCCACTTATACCTGTGTGTAGAGTGCCACTTTATACCTGTGTGTGGAGTGCACACTTATATGTGTGTAGAGTGCCACACTTATACCTGTGTGTAAGTGCCACGCTTATACCTGTGTAAATTACACACTCTGTGTGTGAAGTGCCACGCTTATACCTGTGTGTGAAGTGCCACCTTATACCTGTGTGTGAAGTGCCACTTATACCTGTGTGTGAAGTGCCACCTTATACTGTGTGAAGTACCTTACCTGTGTGTGATGCCACGCTTATCCTGTGTGTGCCACTGTACCTGTGTGTAGCCACACTTATACCTGTGTAGAGTGCTTACTGTGTGTGCCACTTGCCCCTGTGTAGGAGTGCCACCTATACCTGTGTGTGAATTGCACTTTTACCTGTGTGTGAGATGCCACGCAATACCTGTGTAGAGTGCCACTACCTGTGTGTAGAGTGCACTTATACCTGTGTGTAGAGTGCCACACTTACCTGTGTGTGGAAGTCCACACTTATACCTGTGTGGGTGCAACCTTATACCTGTGTGTAAGTGCCACGCTTTACCTGTGTGTACACCTTATACCTGTGTAGTGCCACTTATACCTGTGTGAGAGTGCCACCTTATACCTGTGTGTGGAGTGCACACGCTTACCTGTGTGTGGAGGCCCACTTCTGTGTGTAGTGCCACGCTTATACCTGTTGTGGAGTGCCACCTTTGCTGTGGGGATGCCACTTAACCTGTAGTTACCTGTGTGTGAGGTGCCACGCTTTACCTGTGTATGTGAGTGCCACCTTATACCTGTTGTGGAGTGCCACCTATACCTGTGTTGAGTGCCACCTTATACCTGGTGGAGTGACGCTTATACTGTGGAGTGCCACCTTATACCTGTGGGGTGCCACCATACCTGTGTGAGTGCGTTGCCGCTTATACCTGTGTGTGGGGTGCACCTTATACCTGTGGTGCCACTCTACTATTATTGTGTGAACTGCAGTACCTGTGTGTAGAGTGCCACCTTATACCTGTGTGTAGAGTGCCACGCTTACTACCTGTGTAGAGTGCCACCTTACTGTGTGTGGAGTGCCACCTTATACCTGTGTGTGCAGTGTGCCTTATACCTGTAAAGATACCTTATACCTGTGTGTGAGGTGCCACCCTTATACCTGTGTGTAGAGTGCCACGCTTATACCTGTGTGTGGAGTGCCACCTTATACCTGTGTGTGGAGTGCCACGCTTTCCTGTGTGTGGGCACTGTGTAGGTGCCACGCTTATACCTGTGTGTGGGTGCCATACCGTGTGAGTGCCACATGACCTGTGTGGAGTGCACATTTGTGGTGCACGCTTATACCTGTGTGTGAGTGCCACGCTTATACCTGTGTGTAGAGTGCCACCTTATGCCTGTGGAGTCACACTTATACCTGTGTGTAGAGTGCCAGCTTATACCTGTGTGTGGAATTACGCTTATACCTGTGGGTCTTTACCTGTGGAGTGCCACGCTTACCTGTGTGTGGAGTGCCACCTTATACCTGTGTGTAGAGTGCCACCTTATACCTGTGGTGCCACGCTCCTGTGTGTGGAGTGCCACCCTTTACCTTGTGTGTGAAGTGCCACGCTTATACCTGTGTGGGGGCGCGCTTATACCTGTGTATTGGTGCCACGCTTATACCTGTGTGTACACGCTTATACCGTGTGTGAAGTGCCACCTTATACCTGTGTTAGAGTGCCACGCTTATACCTGTAGAGTGCCACGTTATACCTGTGTGTAGAGTGCCACCATACCTGTGTGTGGAGTGCCACCTATACTGTGTGTGTGGAGTGCCACGCGCCCTGGTGTGTAGAGTGCCACTGTTATACCTGGAGAGGCCACCTACGTAGGAGGTGGCCACCATACCTGTGTGTAGAGTGCCACGCTTATACCTGTGTGTGGAGTGCCACCATACCTGTGTGTGGAGTGCCACGCTATACCTGTGGAGTGCCACCTTATACCTGTGTGTAGAGTGCCACCATACCTGGTAGAGTGCCACGCTTATACCTGTGTGTAGAGCCACGCTATACCTGTGTGGAGTGCCACCATACCTGTAGAGTGCCACGCTTATACCTGTGTGGAGTGCCACCATACCTGTGTGTAGAGCCACGCTTATACCTGTGGAGTGCCACGCTTATACCTGGAGTGCCACCTTATACCTGGGTAGAGTGCCACGCTTATACCTGTGGTGCCACCTTATACCTGTGTGTAGAGAGTGCCACCTTATACCTGTGTAGAGTGCCACCTTATACCTGTGTGTGGAGTGCCACATACCTGTGTGTAGAGTGCCACGCTATACCTGTGTGGTGCCACCTTATACCTGTGGTGCCACCATACCTGGGGGACCTGTAGAGTGCCACGCTTACCTGTGTGTGTGCACGATACCTGTGAGTGCCACGCTATACCTGTGTGTGGTGAGTGCCACCTTATACCTGTGGGAGTGCCACCTGTGTGTAGAGTGCCACGCTTATACCTGTGGAGTGCCACGCTTATACCTGTAGAGTGCCACCCATACCTGTGTAGAGCCACGCTTATACCTGGGTAGAGTGCCACGCTTGTACCTGGTGTGGAGTGCCACGCTTATACGTGTAGAGTGCCACCCATACCTGTGTGTAGAGTGCCACCCATACCTGTGTGTAGAGTGCCACGCTTATCCTGTGTGTGGAGCCACGCTTATACCTGTGTGTAGAGTGCCACGCTTATACCTGTGTGTGAGTGCCACCTTATACCTGTGTGTGGAGTGCCACCTTATATCTGGTGTGGAGTGCCACCTTATACCTGTGTGTGTGAGCACCATACCTGTGTGTGGAGCCACGCTTACACCAGGTGGAGCCGCTTATACCTGTGTGTAGAGTGCCACGCTATACCTGTGGGAGTGCCACCTTATACCTGTGTGTAGAGTGCCGCTTATACCTGTAGAGTGCCACGCTTGTGTGTGGGAGTGCCACTCATACCTGTGGAGGCCACGCTTATACCGAGAGTGCCACGCTTATACCTGTGTGTGGAGTGCCACCATACCTGTGTGGAGTGCCGCTTATACCTGTGTGTAGAGTGCCACGCTTCCCTGTGTGAGTGCCACCCTGCGCCTGTGTGTAGAGAGTGCCACCTTATACCTGTGTGTGAGTGGGCCACCATACCTGTGTGTGGAGTGCCACCGCACCTGTGTGAGTGCCACCATACACCTGTGTGATGCCACGCTTATACCTGTGTGTGAGAGTGCCACGCTTATACCTGTGTGTAGAGTGCCACCCATACCTGTGTGTGGGAGTGCCACGCTTATACCTGTGGAGCATACCTGTGTGTGGAGTGCCACGCTTATCAGGTGTGGAGTGCCACCTTATACCTGTGTGTAGAGTGCCACGCTTATACCTGTGGAAGTGCCACCTTATACCTGTGTAGAGTGCCACGCTTATACCTGTGTGAGTGCCACCATACCTGTGTGGAGCACCATACCTGTGTAGAGTGCCACCATACCTGTGTGGAGTGCCACGCTTATACCTGTGTGTAGAGTGCCCATACCTGTGTGGAGTGCCACGCTTAAACCTGTGTGAGAGTGCCAGCACCTGTGTGTGAGTGCCACACCTGTGGTGCCACGCTTATACCTGTGAGTGCCATGTAACCTTGTGGTGCCACATACCGTGTGGAGTGCCACGCATACCGAGAGTGCCACGCTTATACCTGTGTGTGGAGTGCCACGCTATACCTGTGTGTAGAGTGCCACGCTATACCAGGGCCACATACCTGTGTGTGTGGAGTGCCACGATACCTGTGTAGAGTGCCACGCTATACCTGTGTGTGGAGTGCCACGCTATACCGTGAGGCATTATACCTGTGTGTGTGTGGAGTGCCACCTGTGTGTAGAGCCACGCTTATACCTGTGTAGTGCCACGCTTATACCTGTGTGTGAGTGCCACGCTATACCTGTGTAGAGTGCCACGCTTATACCTGTGTGTAGAGCGCTTATACCGTGTGTGAGTGCCACGCTTATACCTGTGTAGAGTGCCACCCATACCTGTGTGTGGAGTGCCACCTTATACCTGTGTGTAGAGTGCCACGCATACGTGTGGAGTGCCACGCTATACCTGTGTGTAGAGTGCCACGCTTATACCTGTGTGGAGGATAAGAGGCCACGCTTATACCTGTGTAGAGCCACCTGTTCGTGTGTAGAGCCACGCTTATACCTGTGTGTAGAGTGCCACCTTATACCTGTGTGTAGAGCCACGCTTATACCTGTGTGTAGAGTGCCACCTTATACCTGTGTGTAGAGTGCCACGCTATACCTGTGTGTAGAGTGCCGCTTATACCTGTGTGTAGAGTGCCACGCTTGCCTGTGGGTACCACCATACCTGTGTGTGAGTGCCTTATACCTGTGTGTAGAGTGCCACCTTATACCTGTGTGTGGAGTGCCACACTACCTGTGTGTAGAGTGCCACATACCTGTGTGTGGAGGTGCCACCTTATACCTGTGTGTGGGTGCCACGCTTATACCTGTGTGTGGTTGCCACGCTTATACCTGTGTGTGGAGTGCCACGCATGCTGTGTAGAGTGCCACGCTTATACTTGTGTAGGTGCCACGCACCAGAGTGCCACGCTTACCTGTGTGTGGAGTGCCACCTTACCGTGACCTGTGTGGTGCACTTATATCTGTGTGAAAGTGCCACGCTTATACTGCTGTGTGAAGTGCCACCTTATACCTGTGTGTAGAGTGCCACGCTTATACCTGTGTGTGAGTGCCACGCTTATACCTGTGTGTAGAGTGCCACGTATACCTGTGTGTAGAGTGCCACCTTATACCTGTGTGTGGAGTGCCACGCTTATATGTGTGTAAGTGCCACCCTTATATGTGAGAGTGCCACGCTTATACCTGTGTGTGTGCCACGCTTATACCTGTGTGTAAGTGCACCTACCTGTGTGTAGAGTGCCACACTATACCTGTGTGTAAGTGCCACCTTATACCTGTGTGAGAGTGCCACCTTATACCTGTGTGTGGAGTGCCACGCTATACCTGTGTGTAGAGTGCCACGCTTATACCTGTGTGTGGGTGCACTTATACCTGTGTGTAGAGTGCCACGCTATACCTGTGTGTGGAGTGCCACGCTTATACCTGTGTGTGGGTACCTGCCTGTGTGTGGAGTGCCACTGCTACCTGTGTGTAGGGAGCTTATACCTGTGTGTGCCACACCTTTACCTGTGTGAGAGTGCCACGCTTATACCTGTGTGTAGAGTGCCACACTTATACCTGTGTGTGTGTAAGTGCACACTTACCTGTGTGTAGAGTGCCACTTATACCTGTGTGTGTGCCACCTTACCTGTGTGTAGAGTGCCACGTTATACCTGTGTGGAGTGCCACTTATACCTGTGTGGAACCACGCTTGTACCTGTGTGTAGAGTGCCACGTATACCTGTGAAATGCCACGCTATACCTGTGTGTGAAGTGCCACTTATACCTGTGGTATACACTTATACCTGTGTGTGGAGTGCCACCTTATACTGTGTGTAGAGTGCCACGCTTATACCTGTGTGTAGAGTGCCACGCTTATACCTGTGTGTGGAGGTGCCACTTATACCTGTGTGTAGAGTGCCACGCTTATACCTGTGTGTGGGGTGCCAGCTTATACCTGTGTGTGGAGTGCCACGCTTATACCTGTGTGTAGAGTGCCACGCTTATACCTGTGTGTAGAGTGCCACGCTTATACCTGTGTGTAGAGTGCCACCTTATACCTGTGTACACCTGACACACACACTCACCTCCACTCAACACATTACATAACAACATTCCTTGTATTGAATTATTGACACTTGATAGAGGTTAGGTTAGGTTAGGTTAGTGTTTGGTTAGTGTTAGGTTAGGTTAGGTTAGTGTTTGGTTAGTGTTAGGTTAGGTTAGGTTAGTGTTTGGTTAGTGTTAGGTTAGTGTTAAGGCTAGGTTAGTGTTAAGGTTAGGTTAGTGTTAAGGCTAGGTTAGTGTTAAGGTTGAGTTAGTGTTAAGGTTAGGTTAGGTTAGTGTTAAGGCTAGGTTAGTGTTAAGGTTAGGTTAGGTTAGTGTTAGTGTTAGGTTGGGTGGGTTAGTACACTCCCGCATGGCGCCGTCTTAGTGTTTATGTCCAGACAACAACGCTAATGACAGGTAATCAATAAACAGTGTTCATTAGCGTCGTGTATTTGTCACTGTTTTATCGATGAAGGCAGAGTAAACACTGGTACAGGTAAGGTGAAGTCTGACCTCAGGTGTGAGGTGAATATAACATGAGGTAGTGGTGGTGCGGGAACGCCTTAACACTAACACTAACCTAACCTAACCTAACCTAAAGAGGAAGTGGAAGGAAGGAAGGAAGGAAGGAATTGAAAGGGGAAGGAAGGAAGGACGTGAGTGGAAGGAAAGGAAGGAAGGAAGGAGAAAGGAAGGGAAGGAAGGAAGGACGTGAAGTGAAGGAAGGAAGGAATTGGAGAGAAGAAGAGGAAGGAAGGAAGGACGTGAAGTGAAGGAAGGAAGGAAGGACGTTGGTGAAGGGAAGGAGAGGAATTGAAGGAGGGAAGGAGGAAGACGGAGTGAAGGAAGGAAGGAAGGAAGGAAAGAATTGAAGGAGGGAAGGAAGGTAAGGAAGGAAGGAAATTGAAGGAGGAAGGAAGGAAGGAAGGACGTGAAGTGAAGGAAGGAAGGAAGGGTGGAGAGAAGGGAAGGAAGGAAGGTGAAGGAGGGAAGGAAGGAAGGACGTGAAGTGAAGGAAGGAAGGAAGAAAATTGAAGGAGGAAGAGGAAGGTAAGAAGGAAGGAAGGAATTGAAGGAGAAGGAAGGAAGGAGAAGGACGTGAAGTGAAGAAGAGGAAGGAGTGAAGAAGGAGGAAAGGAAGAAGGAAGGACGTGGAAGTGAAGGAAGGAAGGAAGGAAAGAAGTGAAGGAGGGAAGGAAGGAAGAATTGAAGGAGGGAAAGGAAAGGAAGGAAAAGGACGTGAAGTGAGAGAAGGAGAATTGAAGGAGGAAGGAAGGACGTGAAGTGAAGGAAGGAAGGAAGGAAGGAATTGAAGGAGGTAAGGACGTGGTGAAGAAAGGAAGGAAGGAAAGGAATTGAAGGAGGGGAAGGAAGAAGGAAGGACGTGAAGTGAAGGAAGGAAGGAAGGAGGTGAAGGAGGAAGGAAGGACGTGAAGTGAAGGAAGGAAGGAAGGAAGGAATTGAAGGAGGGAAGGAAGGACGTGAAGTGAAGGAAGGAAGGAAGTGAAGGAGGAAGGAAGGAGTCACCAGATATTCTCACAGCAACTCATAGAATTCCTCTCACGTGCGGCCTCAATTCTCACCCCTGCTGTGAAGGAAGGAGCTGAAGGCAGTGGTAAAACCTCTATTTAACGGACTATATAGAGGAAAGTCCGTTATATCGAGGGTCCGTTAAATGTGTAACCTCTATTTAACGGACTATATAGAGTTAAGTCCGTTATATCGAGGGCTGTTAAATGTGTAACCTCTATTTAACGGACTATATAGAGTTAAGTCCGTTATATCGAGGGTCCGTTAAATGTGTAACCTCTATTAAACGGACAATATAGAGTTAAGTCCGTTATATCGAGGGTCCGTTAAATGTGTAACCTCTATTTAACGGACTATATAGAGATGAAAGTATGTACTATGTATGTATAAAGTATGTATGTATGTATGTAAGAAATATGTATGTATGTATGTATGTATGTATGTATGTATGTATGTATGTATGTATGTACAGGGGAGTCTCCTTCAAAGTGAATATAAAGGCCAGGAGGGAGGCGTGGAGGGCATAGGAGAGGCGTGGAGGGCATGGGAGGCGTGGAGGGCATAAGAGAGTCTCAGATGGCATAGGGAAGGCTCAGATGGCATAGAGAGTCTCAGATGACATAGGGAAGGCTCAGATGGCATAAGAGAGTCTCAGATGACATAGGGAAGGCTCAGATGGCATAAGAGAGTCTCAGATGACATAGGGAAGGCTCAGATGGCATAAGAGAGTCTCAGATGACATAGGGAAGGCTCAGATGGCATAAGAGAGGCTCAGATGATAAGATATCAGATGGCATAAGAGGCTCAGATGGCATAAGAGTCTCAGATGACATAGGGAAGGCTCAGATGGCATAAGAGAGTCTCAGATGACAGGAAGGCTCAGATGACATAAGAGAGTCTCAGATGACATAGGGAAGGCTCAGATGGCATAAGAGGCTCAGATGGCATAAGATAGTCTCAGATGTCATAAGAGAGTCTCAGATGTCATAAGAGAGTCTCAGATGGCATAAGAGAGAGTCTCAGATGGCATAAGAGAGTCTCAGATGGCATAAGAAGAGTCTCAGATGTCATAAGAGAGTCTCAGATGTCATAAGAAACTCTGAAAGAGTCTCAGATGTCATAGAAAGGCTCAGATGTCATAAGAGCTCAGGCATAAGAGGTCTCAGATAGCAAGAGTGTTCAGATGGCATAGGGAAGGCTCAGATGGCATAAGAGAGTCTCAGATGGCATAAGAAAGGCTCAGATGGCATAAGAGTCTCAGATGTCATAAGAAAGGCTCAGATGTCATAAGAGGGCTCAGATGGCATAAGAGAGTCTCAGATGGCATAAGAGTGTTTCAGATGGCATAGGGAAGGCTCAGATGGCATAAGAGAGGTCTCAGATGGCATAAAAGGCTCAGATGGCATAAGAAGTCTCAGATGGCATAAGAAAGGCTCAGATGGCATAAGAAAGTCTCCAGATGTCATAGAAATAGATGTCATAAGAGGCTCGGATGTCATAAGAAGGCTCAGATGGCATAAGAGGCTCGGATGTCATAGAAAGGCTCAGATGGCATAAGAGGCTCGGATGTCATAAGAAAAGCTCAGATGGCAAGAGAGGCTCAGATGTCATAAGAAAGGCTCAGATGTCATAAGAGGCTCGGATGTCATAAGAAAGGCTCAGATGGCATAAGAGGCTCGGATGTCGCAAGAAAGGCTCAGATGGCATAAGAGACTAGATGTCATAAGAGAGGCTCAGATGGCATAAGAGAGTCTCAGATGTCATAAGAAAGGCTCAGATGGCATAAGAGAGTCTCAGATGTCATAAGAAAGCTCAGATGTCATAGAAGGCTCCGATGTCATAAGAAGGGCTCAGATGGCATAAGGAGAGGCTCGGATGTCATAAGAAAGGCTCAGATGGCATAAGAGGCTCGGATGGCATAAGAGAGGCTCGGATGTCATAAGAAAGGCTCAGATGGCATAAGAGAGACTCAGATGGCATAAGAAAGGCTCAGATGGCATAGATACCAACCAAAGAAGATGATATATACTGTTGCTAAATATGTAAATAATAAAGAAAAAAATAAGTAAAAAAAAAAGCTAACTCACAGAAAACGGGGGGTGAGACGAGGAGGGTAACTAAAAGAGAATGCATGGCAGGGTTACACGCTGAGCTCTGCCTAAGCCGATTGGATCCAGACACGGTAGTGAAAAGATCCCGATTCGCTGCGGATTAACCTACAGACGGACGTGAAGCTTCGTGAAACATAGCCCCTCTCTGGTAATGGCCGAGACACATTGATAATTTCATAGATGGAGGGAGGGATGGTGAGGGAGGGAGGGAGGAAGGATGGTGACAGAGGGAGGCAGGTGGTGATGGTGAAGAAGACAGGTGGTGAGGGAGAGTTGTGAGGTGATGATAGTGAGGGAGGGTGGTAGTAGTGGTGGTGATAGTGAGGGAGGGTGGTAGTAGTGGTGGTGATAGTGAGGGTGGTGGTGATAGTGAGGAGGTGGTGAGTGGGGGTGGTGATAGTGAGGGAGGGTAGTAGTGGTGGTGATAGTGAGGGAGGGTAGTGATGGTGTTGGGAGAGTGTGGGAGTATGGGATGCACGATAAACTAACTGTTATCCGTGGCCAAAACCCAAACAAGTCAATTCAGTGTTATAACAAGCTGTTCTCTCTATAGTACTGACGCAGGTGATGGATTTCCTCATTAACTTCATCCAGGTACCAGCCTCACTACCTCTCCTCACTACCCCCCTCATAACTGCTTCACGAAATATAATTAAGTTGACGAGTATTAACAGGTATTGTAAGGACAGTACCTCCTCACCTCACAGTATGGTCACCACCCACAATAATAAAAAGTTATGATTCACCCACAGTCGCCTGATACTGCAATATTAAAAACATTCCCACAACAATATGACCCCCTACCCTCACCTTATCGAAAAACAACAACACAAATTTGGGTTATAACCGATCACATTAATGGGAATTATTTTATAACACAAAACAGTATAGACCTAAACTACTGTACACTCAAATCACCACATGACTTAACGAGTATTTCTCTCAATTACAGTAAATAGTTTAGTAGTCCCCCCCCCCTGCCCCCGCCCGCCCTTCACGTTGGCACCTTGTTAGTATCATTTAAACTGTTTAATATAATCACCCCAAAATAATTGACCACGACCTAACCTAGACAATATATAGTTTTTATCGAATGGCATTACCAAAACAGGTTGAGAAGTGGAGTTTGTGTCCGGCACCAAAAGATTTTTACATGGTGTTCTGTGACTCGATAACAGGACACCACGTAGCTAACCTTTACAAACACACTCCCACACACACCACTGGTATAATCCCTACACACTGTTCTGTTCTCTCTATCGGCTCAACCACTAACTTACCGATTATATTAAGTTATGAAAAATGACAAGGGTAAAGGTATTACAATTTAATACTCGGTTACGACACGAAACAAACTGCACAAGGACCACTGACCAGTATAGAAGATTGAAAAATAATAAGCTCACTTTAAGCGTGTTTAAGACCCTCGTACCAGTGACCTCAGACGAGTTACGTAAACTTATATAAATTATTGTCAAGTAAAGACCATCACTACAAAGCCACATCGAGCCATTCACAACATCAAAACATTAGTTGTGTTGACACGTTGCCAGTTAAAACACACACACAGCATTACTCCCAGGCTTAAACTCACTCACTGGTAAAAATACAACGCCGGAGCTAATGACAGAGCAGCTTTATGTCCAAGTCGGTCCCTCGTTCATATATTTTAACATTTTTTTTCTCCCAAACAGACAAAATAAAAACGTTTAATTTAATTTTTACATTTGGTTAAGATAAACACGTTACTTTAATTTACTCTGAACCTTTAGGCCAGAGGTGGAGTGTTTTTAGTCCCGAGTGTAAATATATACTGTTACTCACCGCTTCAGAGTTTACAGTGACGGGAGATGTGGAGCCTGTGTAGTGTCAGAAGCCTTACTACCAGTGTGTCAGAAGCCTGCTACCACAGTGTGCAGCCTGCTACCACAGTGTCAGAAGCTATCACGGTGTCAAGAGACTTGCTACCACGATGTCAGAAGCTTGGTACCATGGTGTCACAGGAGGCTGGGTACCACGGTGTCAAGCCTGCTACCATGGTGTCAGAGGCTTGGTACCACGGTGTCAAGCCTGCTACCGATGGTGTCAGGAAGCAGGTACCACGGTGTCAGAGGAGTATCACGGTGTCAGAAGCCTGCTACCATTGTGTCAGAGGCTTGGTACCACGGTGTCAGAAGCCTGCTACCATGGTGTCAGAGGCTTGGTACCACGGTGTCAGAAGCCTGCTACCATGGTGTCAGAGGCTTGGTACCAGCGTCACACGCTTGATTGCTACCACACACAAACACGGATCTGTTGTGAAAGTAATAAAGTCAGTTTAATCCTGTATCGAAAGTTTCCTTGTGCTTACACTCATTAAAATTTCCACACACCAAAAGTATTCACCATCAACCCACAACACCAGACCAGTTCACAGGGCCGGAGGAAAGACGAAAATTGAGTCGTAAATATACCAGATTCTAATGTTGCAACACAGGTTCATCCATCTTGGTCTACACCCTCGCGGCAATACACACAACACCTCACGATCGCTTTACACATTAATCCCCCACTGTTACGTATCGCCAGTGGTTTTTTTTTTATCAACCTGTAACATGATCACACACACTAGTAAACACAACGCCCGCGGCACACACACACACACACGGTAGCTTCTGGAGGTTCTGACTTTGGATTTGAGATGTAAATATTAAGGATATAGCCATTAGGGTGAGAAACACCATCAACACAACGTATAATACGAATTTCTTAACAGTGCCATCTATTGAGTGAATCGCCAACTATTGTTACATTCTGAACAACGCCATCTATTGAGTGAATCGCCAACTATTGTTACATTCTGAACAGCGCCATCTATTGAGTGAATCGCCAACTATTGTTACATTCTGAACAGCACCATCTATTGAGTGAATCACCAACTATTGTTACATTCTGAACAACGCCATCTATTAGTGAATCGCCAACTATTGTTACATTCTAACAGCGCCATCTATTGAGTGAATCGCCAACTATTGTTACATTCTGAACAACGCCATCTATTGAGTGAATCGCCAACTATTGTTACATTCTGAACAACGCCATCTATTGAGTGAATCGCCAACTATTGTTACATTCTGAACAACGCCATCTATTGAGTGAATCGCCAACTACTACTACATTCTGACATGTTATATCATACATGTTATATGGATTTTTAATATTTATACCCAAATGTTGTAATGACTGTCTCACATGAAATATCAAATAGTAATCTGTGTATATATTTATAAAGGAGTAAAATATCTTTGAAATTATAAACTTTTAGTAGAATAAATAATTAAAGTCTTGAATTAGTAGTTTTGATGAATCATGTGAAGATTAGCCCCAGAGTTTAATTCATTTGGTGGATAGTGTTGGATTAAGGTTAGTGTGTTTGGTTAGGTTAGTGATGTGTTTGGTTAGGTTTAGGTACGTTAGTGTTGGGTTAGGTTAGGTTAATCTTAAGGTGAAGTAAGTTAGGGTGGTTAATCTCCATGTGACCCGTGTTGACAGTAATTGCCCGTGACACCAATTACTGTCCCAGCATGATGTCATCACTGTTGACCTCTGACTTTCGTCCCCTCGTGCTGCCTGACGTCACCTTGTCTTACTTCACCCAGACATGTTTTTCCACTTCATTTTATTGTTATTACTCCGTGACATCACCACCCCAATCCCGTGACGTCACTTTATTATCCCATGACGTCACCACCATAATCTAGTGACATCACCTTCAATTACCCCATGATATCACCACCATAACTCAGTGACATCACTACCATAACTCAGTGACATCACCACCATAACTCAGTGACATCACCACCATAACTCAGTGACATCACCACCATAACTCAGTGACATCACCATAACTCAGTGACGTCACCACCATAACTTAGTGACATCACCACCATAACTCAGTGACATCACACCATAACTCAGTGACATCACCATAACTCAGTGACATCACCACCATAACTCAGTGACATCACCCATAACTCAAGTGACATCACCATAACCTAGTGACATCACCACCATAACTCAGTGACATCCTCAGATCACCACCATTGCGCAGTGACATCACCACTATAACTCAGTGACATCACAAAACCAAGTGACATCACCACCAAAACTTAGTGACATCACCATCATAACTCAGTGACATCACCACCATAACCTAATGACATCACCACCATAACTCAGTGACATCATCACCATAACTCAGTGACATTACCACCATAACTCAGTGACATTACCATAACTCAGTGACATCACCACCATAACTCAAGTGACATCATCACCATAACCTAGTGACATCACCACCATAACTCAGTGACATCACCATAACCCAGTGACATCACCACCATTGCGCAGTGACATCACCACTATAACTCAGTGACATCACAACCAAGTGACATCACCACCATAACTTAGTGACATCACCATCATAACTCAGTGACATCACCACCATAACCCAATGACATCACCACCATAACTCAGTGACATATCACCATAACTCAGTGACATCACCACCACAACCAAGTGACATCACCACCATAGCTCAGTGACATCACCACCATAACCTAGTGACATCACCACCATAACTCAGTAACATCACACCATAACTCAGTGACATCACCATAACTCAGTGACATCACCACCATAACTCAGTGACATCACCACCATACCCAGTGTCATCACCACCATAACTCAGTGACATCACCACCATAACTTAGTGACATCACAACCATAACTTAGTGACATCACCACCATAACCCAGTGACATCACCACCATAACTCAGTGACATCACCAACTCAGTGACATCACCACCATAACTCAGTGACATCACCACCATAACTCAAGTGACCATCACCATAACCCAGTGACATCACCACCATAACTCAGTGACATCACCATAACTCAGTGACATCACCACCATTGCGCAGTGACATCACCACTATAACTCAGTGACATCACAACCAATTGACATCACCACCAAAATTAGTGACATCACCATCATAACTCAGTGACATCACCACCATAACCTAATGACATCACCACCAACTCAGTGACATCATCACCATAACTCAGTGACATCACCACCATAACTCAGTGACATTACCATAACTCAGTGACATCACCACTATAACTCAAGTGACATCATCACCATAACCTAGTGACATCACCATCATAACTCAGTGACATCACCATAACCCAGTGACATCACCACCCACGCAGTGACATCACCACTATAACTCAGTGACATCACCATAACTTAGTGACATCACCATCATAACTCAGTGACATCACACCTAATGACATCACCACCATAACTCAGTGACATCACCATAACCCAGTGACATCACCACCACAACCAAGTGACATCACCACCATAGCTCAGTGACATCACCACCATAACCTAGTGACATCACCACCATAACTCAGTAACATCACACCATAACTCAGTGACATCACCACCATAACTCAGTGACATCACCACCATAACTCAATGACATCACCACCATACCAGTGTCATCACCACCATAACTCAGTGACATCACCACCATAACTTAGTGACATCACAACCATAACCTAGTGACATCACCACCATAACCTAGTGACATCATCACCATAACTCAGTGACATCACCTTTTTCTACCCATTCTAACACAAACTTAATCCTTCAAAGTTAAAATAAAATACATACAGTAAAGCCTCGATATAACGGACTATATAGTTGAAAGTCCGTTATATCGAGGGTATGTTAGATGTGTAACCTCTATATAACGGACTATATAGTTGAAAGTCCGTTATATCGAGGGTATGTTAGATGTGAAACCCCTATATAACGGAGTATATGAAGAGGACAGTTCGTTATATGGAGGTTACACCGTACAAATACCAAATATATATCAAAAATAAACAAAACAATAAATAAATAAATTAATAAATTAATAAATAAGAAAATAAATAAATAAATAAGTTATGATTAAAATAAATAAATAAATAAAAACAAAAATAAAAATAAATTCCTAAATAAATAAATGAATAAATATATAAATAAAAAAGAAACACAAAAATAAATTAATAACTAAGAAAAATAAATAAATAAATAAATAAATAGATAAAATAAAAATCCCAATGTAATGATATATACTACAGCACTCAGAGACGGGCAGGTAATTGAACAGGTAATGTAGCAATTAGGAACAAGGTGTCAATAATTACTGATAACAGCTTCACTCTTTTATGTATTTCGGGGAGGGGTGTGGGGGTGGGGGGGGTGTGGGGTGTGGGGGGGTGAGGGGTGTGGGGGGTGTGGGGTGGGGTGGGGGAGGGGTGTATTTTTAGGTGAGTTTGACAATGGATTTTTTTTCTTTTTATGTGGAAACGGAAATTTTTAGTTGTAATTTGGGTATGAGGATTGACTTGAGACTTGACACTTGAATGTTGATAAGAAGGCAGAGTTAGTTTGAAATACACACACACACACACACACACACACACACACATTTTACATGGCGCTATGAAACAGTGGTGGAGGAAGGAGGGAGAGAGAGGAAAGAAGGGAGAGGAGAGGGAAAGAGGGAAGAAGATAAAAAGGAGGGAGGGAGAGAGGAAAGATGGAAGAGAGAAGGAAGAGAGAGAGGGAGAGAGGATAGAAGGAAGAGAGAAGGTTTATTTTTTGTGTCCTCAGCAAATTTTTACTTAAAGTTGCTGTCTACATAATTACCTATATTAATAATGATCCAGGTACTAAGCCTTGGATTATGGGATCATGACGTTATCCCACACACCAGATTAAGTACCATTAATCCTGACTCTCTGTTATCCTGTCAGTACACCCTTACCTTTGTTAGTCTTTGGTGGGGACTCAGTCAAAGGCTGTGGTGGTTCACTCGTGTCCATCGTCCACTGATTCGAAAACAGTTGAAAAGAATGATAATAGATTAGTCAGTCATGAATCAATTTGTGTTTCTCGAGATTTGAATTTTAATTACTACCAGTTCCAAGAGTTTGCCTACAATTGGTGTTAAACTGTCTGGATGGTAGTTAGAGGATAGTGATCTATTTCCCTTCTGGTACAATGAGCAATTTTAATGATATGTTTTAAATAAGTTTGCTAAGGTCATAACTAAGTTCTTTATAACATTCCTTTAATACTCTGGCAAATATCTCATCGGTACATGATAACTTACTAGGGTCCAGTTTATTTATTCATAGCACCGTTACTAGTCACTACTAACTCAATTTACCTCACTGCAAATAATACCAACTTCGGCTATACTCGTTGTCAATCAGTTAGTCCTAGAGTTAACTGTACTGGTCTAGTGTTACCGTGAGCTTCAGTACAGTACATTAAGAAACACTGCTTTGGGGTCAGTCTTCACATCCCTAGTCACTTTGACATAATAAACCTTTAAATTGTTTTTATTTTGACTTAACTTTTAGAACTCGATAACAATTTTTTTTGGAAGGTTCTGGTTAGTTCTTGTGTTTTGGCTATACTCCGTTTTTCTGTGTCATAAATAAGGAAGAGAAGGATAGAAGGAGAGAGAAGGGGTGTGAGATAAAGAGCGGATGATAGGAAGGAAGGAGGGTGTAGGAGAGAGAAAGAGGGGGAGGAAGGAGGGTGAAGGGTGGTAGAGAGAAGGAGAGGAATGAAAGTGGGAAGGAAGGTAAGAAGGAAGACAGGAAGGGGGTTGGGAAGGAAGGATGGAGGAAAAGGAGAGCACAGATTGAAGGAAAGAAAGAAGAAGGAATGAAGGAAGATGATAGTAGTAGAGAGAGCACACTTTTACCTGTGGTCGGCATCTTTGTGAAGGTGGGACTCAACATTTCGTAAACCTCCTCTGGGGTAGTGTGTGTTGTGGTCGCTATCTACCCAGTCATCCTCAAGATAACTAGTGCAATTACTTTTGTCTGGGTGTGTGTGTGTGTGTGTGTGTGTGTGTGTGTGTGTGTGTGTGTGTGTGTGTGTGTGTGTTTTTTCTCGCAGGGTGGGGGTGGAGGGTGTTTATGTGGGGTGGTTGTCAGTCTGTTATTATGGTGTTCTATGTATAATCATTAACCTCCCAGCACTCAACAGCTGAAGGAGTTATGGTTTTGTTTACATCTGTCACTATTACCAGAATAACTCCAGAATAAAACAGGTTTGTGGATCAACATATGACAAGGTCTACGTCATTAAACTCGGGATGCAAATTGTGTTAATTGTGACCCAAATTTGCCAAGGTAAAATGTTTAGAGGTTTGTCGAAGTATTTAAGAAAACGAGAATATGAGACAGTTTCCAGAGGTAACAACTGTTATTATTATTATTATTATTATTATTATTATTATTATTATTATTATTATTATTATTATTATTATTATCATTATTATTTTATTATTATTATTATTATTATTATTATTATTATTATTATTATTATTATTATTATTATTATTATTTTATTATTATTATTATTATTATTATTATTATTATCATTATCATTATTATTATTATTATTATTATTATATCTTCACTACAGTCCCCACAAAAGAGTATTCACAATAAACTTGGATTATTTCAACCAAACACCTGACAAATATATTCTAATCAGCTCCACCTGTTGACGCAGTTAAGATAAACAATTACCTGTCCCATTATCTTGATTTATTTTTTTGGGTGATGGACCGACCGACAGACTATCTTGAGGTTAAGGGGCGTTAACCAATGATAATAAGTCGTTTTAGGACGTTGACCAATGATAATGACTTGTTTTGGAGCATTGACCAATGATAATGATTTGTTTTGGGGCGTTAACCAATGATAACGACTCGTGTTTTGGGGCGTTAACCAATTATAACGACTCGTTTTGGGGCGTTAACCAATTATAACGACTCGTTTTGGGGCGTTAACCAATGATATTTACTCACAAGATCCACCCATCATAAGTAAATGTTCATATCTTTGTTTTTCATATATTTTTAATTTCTTTTTCTATTTTGTAAAGGACATACAATATTTCTTACAAAGAGAGTAAGTGGTAAAGGTTAATTGCCTGGTCTTGTAGTTAACTTGATGCTGTAAATGTCACTTTTTACACCAATTTGTAAAAAAATGGAACACGATCCATAATTATTTTTTTTTTTTTACAAGTGATGGTAGATTTTTGTAATGGTTAAGTTGTAATGGTAGATAGAAATATATTAACAACAAAAGCATTGGATACTAAATAAAGTCTCTCAGGTACACAATAGCAAATATAAACAACAACAACAACAACAACAACAACAACAACAACCAACAACAAAATTATCTCTCTCTCTCTCTCTCTCGCCTAAAAATGTCGTTCCTCGGTTAAGTTAAGTTAGGTTAGGTCTGGAAGCGGAGGTGAGCAGGAAATGTCACTCGGTGTTGCTTCGAGTTCATGATTTATAGATGATGGTGTCGTGTGGTGACGTATGGTGATGGTGTTGTAACGTATGGTGATGGTGTGGTGACGTTTGATGATGGTGTGGTGATGGTGGTGGTGACGTATGGTGATGATGAGGTGACGTATGGTGATGGTGGTGGTGATGGTGTGGTGACGTATGGTGATGGTGTGGTGACGTATGATGATGGTGTGGTGATGGTGTGGTGACGTATGGTGATGGTGTGGTGACGTTTGATGATGGTGTGGTGACGTATGGTGATGGTGTGTGGGTGATGGTGTGGGTGACGTATGGTGTAGTGTGGTGACGTATGGTGATGGTGTGGTGACGTTGGTGACAGACAGACAGACAGACAGACAGAAATGGCGTAAAGAAACTTGTTCATAGTTTCACCCGGGTCCACTAGCTTGCGAGGCGAGCATGCTGACCATTACACCACAGGTCACCAGAGAGACAGATACACACATACACACACACATGAGTTCTGCAGATGCTGGCTGGGTTGTTTTGTGGTTGTTGTTGTTGTTGTGGTTGTGGTTGTGGTTGTTGTTGTTGTTGTTGTGGTTGTGGCTGTGGTTGGGTTGTTGTGGTTGTTGTTGTGGTTGTGGTTGTTGTTGTTGTTGTGGTTGTGGTTGTTGTGTTTTTGTTGTTGTTGTGGTTGTTGTTGTGGTTGTGGCTGGGTTGTGGTTGTGGTTGTGGTTGTTGTTGTTGTTGTTGTGTTGTTGTTGTTGCTGTGGTTGTGGTTGTTGTGGTTGTTGTGGTTGTGGTTGGGTTGTGGTTGTGGTTGTTGTTGTTGTGGTTGTTGCTGTTGTGGTTGTGGTTGTGGTTGTTGTGGTTGTTGTTGTGGTTGTTGTTGTTGTGGTTGTTGTTGTTGTGGTTGTTGTTGTGGTTGTGGTTGCTGTGGTTGCGGTTGTGGTTGTGGTTGTTGTTGTTGTGGTTGTGGTTGTGGTTGTGTGGTTGTTGTGGTGTTGTTGTGGGTTGTTGTTGTTGTTGTTGTTGCTGTTGTGGTTGTTGTTGTTGTTGTGTGTTGCTGTTGTTGTGGCTGTTGCTGTTGTTGTTGTTGTTGTGGCTGTTGTTGTTGTTGCTGTGGCTGTTGCTGTTGCTGTTGTTGTTGTTGTGGTGTTGTTGCTGTGGTTGTGGCTGTGGTTGTGGCTGTGGTTGTTGCTGTGGTTGTTGTTGTTAGTTGCTGTGGTTGTGGTGTGCTGTTGTTGCTGTGGTTGTTGCTGTTGTGGTTGTGGTTGTTGCTGTGGTTGTGGCTGTTGCTGTGGCTGTGGTTGTTGTTGTTGTGGGTGTTGTTGCTGTTGTTGTGGTTGTGGTTGGGTTGTGGTTGTGGTTGTTGTTGTTGTTGTGGTTGTTGTTGTTGTGGCTGTGGTTGTTGTTGTGGTTGTGGTTGTTGTTGTGGTTGTGGTTGTTGTTGTTGTGGTTGTGGTTGTTGTTGTGGTTGTGGTTGTGGTTGGCTGTGGTTGTGGTTGTTGTTGTGGTTGTTGTTGTTGTGGTTGTTGTTGTTGTTGTGGTTGTGGTTGTTGTTGTAGCTGTTGTTAGTTGTTGTTGTAGTTGTTGTTGTGTGTGGTGGTGTGGCTGTTGTGGTTGTGGGCTGTTGTTGTTGCTGTGGGTTGTTGTTGTTGTGGTTGTGGTTGTTGTTGCTGTTGGCTGTTGTTGTGGCTGTGGCTGTGGCTGGGCTGTGGTTGTGGTGTTCTGTTGTTGTTGTGTTGTTGTTGTTTATGTGGTTGTGGTTGTTGTTGTGGTTGTTGTTGTTGTTGTTGTGGTTGTTGTTGTTGTGGTTGTGGTTGTGGTTGTTGTTGTTGTTGTGGTTGTTGTTGTTGTGGTTGTTAGTTGTTGTTGTTGTTGTTGTTGTTGTTGTTGTGGTGTATGCATTTTTTCTGTGATATATTTGCCACTACAACAAGACGATCTATTCCATAACTACAACATAATGTTTTCTACCACACAACAACCTCTCCTACCACCACAACCCTCCTACCACCACACCCACCATAGCAATCTCCTACCATCACCACAACCTCCTACCACCACAACCCACCACCAACAACCTCCTACCACCCTACAACCTCTCCTACCACCACAACCCTCCTACCACCACAACCTCTCCTACCACCACAACCTCTCCTACCACCACAACCCACCACCACAATTGTACCGAACAAACCGCAATTTCAAGTAGTTTTAAATATTTCATGACCTCTGGGCTGATTGTCCCATTAGCTGAAGACAACACGACCTGACTCTTACTACAGTACTGGGTGTGTTGTACTGGGGAACCGGGGAGAGGGTGTGTTGTCATTGGGGAACCGGGGAGAGGGGTGTTTTTGGAACGGGAGAGGGGTGTGCAGGGGAACCGGGAGAGGTGTGTTGTACTGGGGAACCGGGGAGAGGGGTGTTGTACTGGGGAACCGGGGAGAGGGGTGTGTTGTACTGAGAACCGGGGAGAGGGGTGTGTTGTACTGGAGAACCGGGAGAGGGGTGTGTGTTGTACTGGGGAACCGAAGGAACGGGGGATGTTGTAATGGTAGACGGGGAAAGTGGCCTTTATACACTTTGGACAGGTACCCCCCTCTCACCCCCCCCTCTCACCCTCCTCACTAGGAAGATTGTTACAGGTTCCTCCTAAAGCTCATAAGATAACACACCCTAACCCACACACCAGCCTACTCTGTTATCTAGACGGTCATCACCCTGGCGGCAGAGCTCTCGTGTTTATGTGGAAGTTATCAGTTAAAAAGCAATTATGAATGCAAAAAAAAAAATCCGGCACTCACAAAACAGAATGGATAATGAAGATCGATATCATCTAGTTTCATGCGTGTTTGTTTTGTGTTTTTTTTGTGTGTGTTTTTTTAAAGTGTCTTTGATCTTTATTATAATTTCATAACTCATTTGCATAGGTAACTTGTGAAGCTATCATCACTAAACAGGATTCATTGCTGGGAGTAGATTGTGTGTTTGTTTGTTTTTTGCTGTTTGGGATATTCAATTAGTGTTTGTTTTTTATGATTATTTCGTATAGATACTCACGGACACACACACACACACACACACACACACACACACACACACACACACACACCATCAGGACAGAATCAATAATGAATGTGTACCATCAACATTCAACTTGCAGAACATAATTGCAAGTTAATAAAGACACAATGATTGCTAATAAGACCTCCGTGTGTGTGTGTGGGGTAAAATTGGGTTGGTCTTATCACTCGTTGCCTCTTCCACTGTAATCATCATCGACACCACCGCTATCATCATCATTATTGTCATCATACTTTCACCATCACCACTATTACCGTCATCATCATCATCATCACTACCATACTACTACTGCCGACACCACACACCTCCTTACATAACCCCCCACCAACACCCCCCACCCCCCCCAACACCCTCCCCACCAACACCCTCTACCCCCCACCAACACCCCCCCCTCCCCACCAACACCCCCTCACCCCCACCAACACCCTCCCCACCAACACCCCTCCCCATCACACCCCTCCCCCACCAACACCCCCTCCCCACCAACACCCCCTCCCCACCAACACCCCTCCCCCCACCAACACCCTCCTCCCCCACCAACACCCCCCACCAACACCCCTCACCCCCACCAACACCCCTCCCCCCCACCAACACCTCCCTCCCCACCAACACACCTCCCCATCACACACCCCTCCCCCACCAACACCACCCCTCCCCCACCAACACCCTCCCCCCCCTCAACACCCCTCCCCCACCAACACCCCTCCCCCCACCAACACCCCTCCCCCACCAACACCCTCCCCACCAACACCCCTCCCCCACCAACACCCCTCCCCCACCAACACCCCCTCCCCACCACCCTCCCCCACCAACACCCTCCCCACCAACACCCCTCCTCCCCACCAACACCCCCCCCACACCAACACCCCTCACCCCCACCAACACCCCTCCCCACCAACACCCCTCCCCCCACCAACACACCCCTCCCCCATCAACACCCCTCCCCCACCAACACCCCTCCCCACCAACACCCCTCCCCACCAACACCCCTCCCCCACCAACACCCCTCCCCCATCAACACCCCTCCCCACCAACACCCCTCCCCCCACCAACACCCCCACCCCACCAACACCCCCTCCCCCACCAACACCCCTCCCCACCAACACCCTCCCTCCCCCACCAACACCCCTCCCCACCAACACCCCTCCCCACCAACACCCCTCCCCACCAACACCCTCACCCCCACCAACACCCCCACCAACACCCCTCCCCCCACCAACACCCCTCCCCCATCAACACCCTCCCCACCAACACACCCCTCCCCACCAACACCCCTCCCCCATCAACACCCCTCCCCACCAACACCCCTCCCCCCACCAACACCCTCCCCCCATACCCAACACCCCTCCCCCACACACCCCTCCCCCACCAACACCCCCACCAACACCCCTCACCCCCACCAACACCCCTCCCCCCATCACCCCTCCCCACCAACACCCCCCTCCCCCACCAACACCCTCCCCCATCACCCTCCCCACCAACACCCCTCCCCACCAACACCCCTCCCCCACTCACCCCTCCCTCCCTCACCACCACCCTCCCCCCCCCAACACCCCCTCCCCACCAACACCCCTCACCCCCCACAGGTACCCGCTGATGAATATAAACAAAGGCCTGGGCGGAACATCACCTGACTCTCAATTAAACACAGAGAGAGAGAGAGAGAGAGAGAGATTTACCTGCCCTTAAGGTAAATATTTCTCTCGTAAACTTAAATAAATTACCTTAACATTATTTTATTTCACTTTTTATTGTAGTTTTTGTTTTGTAGGTTAAGTAAATTTTTCTTCTTCTCATATATGGAATGAAGGGAGAATATTGATTTTAAGGGAGAACATCGAGGGTCTCTATCTCCAGGGAGAATATCGATCGTCAGGGAGAACATCTATTGTCAGGGAGAATATCTATCGTCAGGGAGAATATATAACGTCAGGGAGAACATCTATCGTCAGGGAGAATATCTATCGTCAGGGAGAATATATATTTTCAGGGAGAATATCTATCAGGGAGGTCTGAGAGGAGAGGCGAGAGGCAGCTCTTAATTCTTAAGATCCGACCCTGCTACACACCCACTGGGATTGATTCTTCACGGTGGGGGGGAGGGGTAGGAGGAGAGGGGGAGAGGTAGAGTGGGGGTGGAGGTAAAGGGAGGAGGGGTAGGAGAAGGAGGAGGGGGGAGGAAGGATAACATAATAGTGTGGTGGGTGATGGGGGGGAAGGAAGGGCGTGTGGGGGGGTGGAGGAGGGTAGTGAGGGGTGAGGGGAGAGGAGGTGACATGGTAGTGTGGTGTTGTGAGAGAGAGAGAGAGAGAGAGAGAGAGAGAGAGAGAGAGGGTTAAGACAGACAGAAGGAGGAAGACAGATAGACAGGGTAACAGACAGGGAGACAGGGGCAAGAAGCTGTCCATACACCAGCCAACAGAGAGATAGAGTACCCGTATTAAGTATCACAGGACATCAATATTCCGGGTCGGTGTCGCTAGACGGATGGTTCCTGCGGGAAATATGTCCACCGTCAGCAGCCGTCAGTAGCCGTCAGTAGCCTTCTTCGTAGTCTCAACCCGCCTCAATTGTTTATATCCTGCAGTCTAACCTAACTCCTAACCTAACCTAACCTACCCTAACCTACCCTAACCTAACCTAACCTAACCTACCCTCCCTAGCCACCATCACCCACGTCCCTTAAAAAATTATAAACAAACTCCAATTACATCAAATCAATCATCCACGGAATTCAAAGCAGATAACAGTACGGAAGTTAATGAGCTAATAGACGGCTAGACAGATAAACAGACACCCCAGATAGACAGGTAGGAGTCCTGGCACACACACACACACACACACACACACACACACCTGACTTGTCACTCTCCAGGGGTATCATAAAAAATACCCAACTTTGGCGGGAACAATGACTCGAGTGATCTGAAAGAATTCCTCACCTCTACCTAACACTTATTTTTATTTTTGTTTTATTTTAACATTCTATTGTTCCCACGTGAATAACTAACCTGTGGAATGATAATTAAATATATATTTTTTCCTTCTGGGTTTTGATGAAAGAGAAATATTATTGTGTGTGTGTGTGTGTGTGTGTGTGTGTGTGTTGGGTTATGCTGTAAACACTGATTAACTTTTGGGGAGAGGAGGGGTGGGGAGGGAGTTAAAGGGGTGGGGGAGGGTTTGAGTTGGTAGGGGTTGAGTACGGGTCAGGGAGGAGTTAAGGAGGTTTGGGAGGAGGTAATAGAAGGTCAGGGTCAAAGTTCAAGGTCATAATCATCGAAAGGTCAAAGGTCATTCTTATCACGATACCTTTAAAGGAAAGTATTGAAGGAAGATAAAATTTACTACGTGTTGCTCCTCGACCACAAAGTCTCAGCCAAGACATTGTTATTGTTTTGGTCTATGACGTCACGTTCCTCTCCCAAAATGGCGTCCAAAACAACAATCTTGGACAAAAATTACACAAAAGAGAGACGAGGAAAAGGAATAGGAGGAAGAAGAGGAAGAGAAAGAAAAAAGGAAGAAGGGGTTGAGGAGGAGGAGGAGAAGCAGGAAGAAGAAGAAGAAGGAAAAGAAGAAGAAGAAGAAGAAGAAGAAGAAGAAGAAGAAGAAGAAGAAGAAGAAGAAGAAGAAGAAGAAGGAGAAGAAGAAGAAGAAGAAGAAGAAGAAGGAAGCAGTCAGTTACACATTGTTAATTCACTGGCTGTAAAAGCCTTCTGTGAGACACAAGAAATACGTGTATTGTTCTGAGGTGACCTAGTGCTGTGTTGAGGTGACCTGGTGCTGTGTTGACCTGGTGCTGTGTTGACCTGGTGCTGTGTTGACCTGGTGCTGTGTTGAGGTGACCTGGTGCTGTGTTGACCTGGTGCTGTGGTGACCTGATGCTGTGGTGACCTGATGCTGTGCTGTGCTGACTTGGTGCTGTGTTGAGGTGACCTGGAGCTGTGTTAAAATGACCCCCTCACCACTCCCCCGGCACTACGAACGTAAATTGATTCATGTTACCTGTAATATCACGAACAGGAAAACTAAACGCATTTATTATTTTTTCCAGAGAATTAAACCTAATCAACTTACCTGAGGATCGTTAGGTTAAATTAATTCATCTCGCTCAGGAGGATGCCGTCCACACACACACACACACACACACACACACACACACACACACACACACACACACACACACACACACGGAATGAAGAACGACTGAAATAATTAATCCAGGTGTAAAATAGTAATGAACGGTCTGGCCATGACGTCTCAGGTATCCATTGGACGACAAGGTAAAAAAAAAACACCTTAATTAAATCATATCACAAATTCAATCACCTGACGAGACTCGATATCAAACCACAGAACTCCAGCAGCTTTGATAAATAACACAGTAGTGATTTTTATTTTGTGTGTGTGTGTGTGTGTGTGTGTGTGTGTGTGTGTGTGTGTGTGTGTACGTCAAGGATTCTTGTAGAATTTTGGTATTTATATTTATGGTAGTAGAATTGTGGTTACTGGTTGTGGTTAGTAATTGTGGTTTTTAGTTGGTTGTGGTTGTTCGAATGGTGGTTAGTTGTGGTAGTTGATGTGGTGGTTAGTTACGGTAGTCATGGTTACTTGTTGTTGTAGTAGTAGTAGTAGTTAGTGATAAAAATAGTGATCGTAAGTAGTTAATCATAGCATTGGCCCACTGAAACACACACACACACACACACACACATACACACACACACACACACACACACACACATACACACACACACACACACACACACACACACACACACACACACACACACACACACACACACACACACCCAAACTACCTCTCAATTTATAACATAAGAACAACCAAACCTTCAATTCTCTCTATATTTCTTTCATGTTCTGTCTACGATAAAAAAAATACCACCACAACCACCAAGATTATTGAACCAATCAGACGTCGTTTACAAGTTAGGCCTAACGAATCGGAGTTTTAATTGGTCTCCGAGTCGCCGCTTCTGACGTCACACTCACCCAGATAAACAAGTGTTTGAAATCTCTCGTTTGGCTTCGGTTATTTAGTGTAGAAAATTAAGACCAGTATAGATAATAATTAAGTAACTATATTTATTATTTGATATCATTAAATTAACTTAAATATATTAATAATAAGTTTAGAAAAATAGAAAAGGTTTATTGATTTTTTATTTTATCTTAGTCAAGGTGAATACATGTAAGGAAACGAACGTGGTCTATAGTACAAGGCTACCTCAGGTTCACCCAACAACAAAAACAATGGAACAGGTGTGTGTGTGTGTATGTGTCCCAGATAAAAAAATATATAAAATAACGACTATAAATTATAAAAATAAAATAATTAACGTATATATATAAAGAATAACAAAACACAAAATAAAAATACTTTAGGTTCGTCGTCTGCCATTCCTTCCTACCAGCCACGAGTTCTCTTATTCAGGTTGATCAAGGATATGATTTATTCTCTACCAGGCCAGCGAGTGAGAAATTATTCAATCACATCCAGCCAGAGGAATTTAATCTCACGTTGGCATAAGAGACTTGGAAAGGTTTCAAGTCCATCAGTTGTGGGTATAATTTACTTAAGGTATTTCTGGTTTGACGGAATATTGATATTAACTAAAATTACCTGAGAAAATAGATAGAAAATATAGTATTGAAATAAAGTTTACTAAAGGAATTAAAAAAATGGTAGATGACTGACTTGAAGGAAATATTGATGAGGTGGGGTGAGGTGAGGTGGGGGTTGGGGTGGGGTGGGGGTTGAGGTGGGGTGAGAGGTTAGTTAAGTGACAAGTTATAATTCGTCATGTTATGTTATTCAGTAAAGTTCTTCATAAATAATCAACCTCACTCTATCATATCTCTTCAGTAACCACAGAGAGAGAGAGAGAGAGAGAGAGAGATCCTCCCCAGGTGAAATAACTGAATCAGACTAACAAACAAACAATACTCATGAGAAGAAGAAGAACAAGAAGAACAAGAAGAACAAGAAGAAGAACAAGAAGAACAAGAAGAAGAAGAAGAATTAAGTGAAGATTATTTCTGAGTGATATCATCCAAAAAATTATAATACATATAAATAAAAATAATAAAATTGTAATAGTTTTAGTATATTTTTTCTACTCAATAAAAGTAAAGTAAAATAGAAGATTTATTAACATACAGTAGAGACCAATTTATATTCTAAAAATTTATAATATTTTTGTACGTAAATTAAACACAAACTGAGCATCTAGACACGACAATAACTAGAGTAGTAATTACAGGTATTTATTTATAATTTGATAATACTTGACTTAGATATATTACTGGTATCGATTACATGACCCGGAATGGCAAGAAGAGCGATATATTGCCAAAAATAGACTTGGATGAGAGATAAGAACGATTGGATTCTTAGATAAAACAAAAGACAATCGAATACCATATAAGAGATGTATAGATGATATAAAGGGGGTTTATAAGCGTTATATGCATGAGTATTGAAGTATAAACACATTGGTTAGAGGAAGACTATAAGGAATATGTATAGTCACGCTTGTCATATGTTTTTCAGTCATCTATACAGGTTTAACACCCTATCGCCATTGTTCGCTATCAAGATGCTCAGATGTTTTAAAAGACTCAGTAAAGGAGTTTCAACATCATTTACCTATCACATATAATGGTTAAGACAATCTCGACGTGTTCTTGAGCCAACTATAAACGCATTAACACCTTATGGTTATCGTCTATCTTGAGAGCTATACGATCTTCACTTGTTTTTCACACCCATCCATTAAAGCATTTATTGCAATTTAATGATACACAAAGAAATTTAGATTCTTTTTGTTTTTTGTTTTTACGTCATCTATAAAAGTTTGAACACCTTGTAGTTATCACAGGTGTTGATTTACAAGATCATGAAGTGGTGTGGGTTTTTTTTTTTATACAGCACTCAGGTAGCAGGAACGCGGAACATTGACTTGTTACTTAAAGTTTCTCTCTGGCTGAGGCAACACGCTTCACTGATCACCTGAGGAAGTCTATTTTTTGGGGGGGGGGGGGATGGGGCAGGTTCAGTTGAGTGTGTTATGAGGTGTTGAGTGTGTTGTGAGGCATTGAGTGTGTTATGAGGTGTTGAGTGTGTTGTGAGGCGTTGAGTGTGTTGTGAGGCGTTGAGTGTGTTGTGAGGCATTGAGTGTGTTGTGAGGCATGAGTGTGTTGTGAGGCATTGAGTGTGTTGTGAGGCATGAGTGTGTTGTGAGGCATTGAGTGTGTTGTGAGGCATTGAGTGTGTTGTGAGGCATTGAGTGTGTTGTGAGGCATTGAGTGTGTTATGAGGCATTGAGTGTGTTGTGAGGCATTGAGTGTGTTGTGAGGCATTGAGTGTGTTGATAACGAGATCATCAACACACTCGACACCTATTAACTGCCGGATTTTATTGCTATTGATGATTATATTAAACTATTGATGCTATTTACCTGTTACGTTGTCTAACCTAACCTAACCTAACCTAACCTAACCTAACCTAACCTAACCTAACCTAACCTCCTTCAGGAATGACACAAGAGGCATAAAAGAAGAAAACAATAAAATAACTGGAAATAAAGACAAGATAACAAAAGCAAAGACACAACAGAGGCCGGAAATAACAATATCAACAATGTAAACTGGAAATAACATGTCAGTAACCACACCTAACCTATCTAAGCCATTGATACATAATGTGTCCTATGTATGTCTATAGTATACATAACTATACTGTATACACTATGGCTAATATGTATACTTAACGGTACTGTACTTGATCTTTCACATTTTCTCATCTGCAAGGTAAGAAAGTTGTTAGTTGTCGTAAAGCTTGGTTTACGACCAAGCTTTACGACCAAGTTTCATGACCAAGCTTTACGACCGATGATAAATTAGATTAAAGAAGCTTAAGAAAAAAGCTTTGGTCAGGTGGAGACTGATTGGAGAGAGAGAGAGATACATACACTGATTAAGATAGAGACAGACAGACAGACAGACAGACAGACAGACAGACACAGACAGACAGACAGACAGACAGACAGACAGAGAGACAGACACAGACAGACAGAGACAAAATAACTCTCAATTACCTCTACAAGTATTAAACTGAAAGACATAAGTCCCTTTAGCTCTGAGATAGTCCTGTGCATCAACAAGTATGTGGTGACGTAAGGACAACACACACACACACACACACACACACACACACACACACACACACACACACACACACACACACACACACACACACACACCACACACACACACACACACACACACACATCAGGTTTTCCCCAGTTATGTTATTTTCAACGTTTATTTTGGTGTTATTATCACCGTCTGTAGAGTGTATGGTGCTATCAACTGGCCTTCCCGGTGGTGGTGGTGGTGGGTGGTGGTGGTAGTGGTGGTGGTGGTGGTGGTGGGTGGTGAGTAGTGGTGGTGGTGGTGGTGGTGGTGGTGGTGGTGGTGGTGGTGGAGTGGTGGTGGTGGTGGAGTGGTGGTGGTGGTGGTGGTGGTAGTTGTGGTGGTGGTGGGTGGTGGTGGTGGTAGTTGTGGTGGTGGTGGTGGTGGGTGGTGGTGGTGGTGGTAGTTGGGTGGTGGTGGTGGTGGTGGTTGTGGTGGTGGTGGTGGTGGTGGTGGTGGTGGTAGGAACTGGTTAACTACGTTACCGATAAGGGCAAATGGTTTCAGTCTTAACAAACAAGAATTTACAGATGCCATTCCTCTAAGGTACGGTTGGCCAGTAGAAGGTTTGCCCTCCCAATGCGTGTATGGCTCTTCCTATGATGGCGATCACGCCATGGTCTGCAAGAAGGGGGGCTTCATATGCATGAGACATGACGAGGTAAGGGACCTCACAGCAAATATATTGAAGGAAATCTGCCGGGATGTCATGGTAGAACCGACCCTCCTTCCATTGGATGGTGAGATCTTCCAACACAGGACTTCAAACACATCTAACGAAGCCCGTGTGGACGTCAGTGCTCGAGGATTCTGGACGCGGGGACAGTGAGCTTTCTTCGACAACAGTATTTTTTATCCCATGGCCGCATGTCACCGTAACCTAGCTCTCGATGCTGCACATAGGAGGAACGAGAACGACAAGAGAAGGGCATATGGGGAGAGAATTCAAAACGTTGATCAAGGCAGCTTCACTCCTCTAGTGTTCACAACCTCTGGTGGGATGGGCCCAAGTGCAAGATGTTTCTACGCCAGACTCGCCGAGTTGATCTCCGAACAGAAGCAGCAGCCCAGAAGTTATGTTACAGCCTGGATGAGATGTCGACTGTCCTTCTCTCTCCTTCGGTCGGCTTTGCTCTGCCTCAGGGGAACGAGAACATCTGCCCCAACTCCGACAACTGCTGCAGATATTGACTATGAGGCTACAGTCACTGAATGCCGCATAGATCTGCGGCTCAACTAATTCAACACAGCTAGGGTAGCTACTTATGTATTAGGATAGTTAATTTTAAGGTAATAAAATGATGGCGAAGGTGTGGCTATTGGGGGAGGCTGGAGGCCACGTAAAAAAAATGTAGTAGTGGTAGCAGTAGTAGTAGTGGTGGTAGTAGTAGTAGTAGTAGTAACAACAACCATCACAGTAATGGTTGTAGTTGTGGTAGTAACACGAAGGTAACAACAAACAACACTAACCACCACCCGGGTCTGGCCAGAGCGACAAGAACCACAATTATGGTAATGATGATGGTTGGTTGTGGTAGTAGTAATGGTAGGGGGGTGGTAGGTGATTAGGGTGATGACTGACAGTGATGAGGGTGGTGGTGAGGAAAGTGGTGTTTAGTTGTGGTGACAGGGAGTGTGGTAGGGAGTGTGGTAGAGAGAGAGAGAGAGAGAGAGAGAGAGAGAGAGAGAGAGAGAGGAGAGAGAGAGAGAGAGAGAAGAGAGAGAGACCTCGTTAACTCAACTAACAACCCAAAAAGTTCCCTCCCCCCACCCCCCCTCACCCCATCTTGCTTCTCCCCACCCCCTCCTTCTTCCCCCCTCTCCTCACCCTCTCTCCCTCCCTCCTCTCCCTCAGGCAGGTACCATCATCCCCCCCAACAAGGGTGGGGGGGAGATCATCTGAAGGGGTGTAATTAACTGCTGGTTGGTCAGGTAACCCATACTATCCTCACCCATACTATCCTCACCTATACTATCCTCACCCATACTATCCTCACCTATCCTTCAGGCCCAAGGATGTGGCATAATACTACCCTAGAATAGTCGTGAGGATAGTGAGGATAGTCGTAAGGATAATAATGAGGATAGTGAGGATAGTTGTGAGGATAGTGAGGATAGCGAAGATAGATGTGAGGGTAGTGAGGATAGTTGTAAGGATATTGAGGATATTTGAATATAGTTAAGGATAGCATTGAGGATAGTGAGAACGGATGTGAGGATAGTCGTGAGGATAGTTGAGGATAGTGAGGATAGCCACATCTGTTACTATGTCGGTGTTATATTGTGACGTTACTATAGCGTTATGGTTACACACACACACACACACACACACACACACACACACACACACACACACAGATAAGAGGAGCCATAACTAGAGACAGGAAACGGTTATCACTCAGCCCTTGACAACTTATCGTGTCTTGTCCTTTTCACTACCACTACTACCACTATTACTACTACCACCACTACTACCACTACCACCACTACCACTACTACCACTATTACCACCACTACCACAATTACCACCACTACCACCATTACCACCCACTATTATTACCACAACCACAACTATTATTACTATCACAACCACCACTACCACCACCACCACAATATTCTCATCTAGTCAACAAACAGAATCTCACAACACCATCGCCAGCACGAGCAATCACCAGCGTCTGACGATACAACACCACCCTATTAGCAACTGTAGCGCTCGTGTGGGTAGAGGCGTAGATCGATGCTACTGAAGGTGTTAAACTGCTTCAGGTAGTCAGACGATAACACAAGAGACGGCAGGTAAAAAAAATCAACACGAAATTACACCTGAAATTATCTCCCTCCTCCAGAAGGTAGAGAGAAGGAGTGAGGTGTATAGAGGGAGGTAGGGAGAGAGGGAGGGACAGAGGGAGAGAGGGAGGGAAGAAAGGGTGGATAGATAGAAGGAGGGAGAGAAGGAATCAGAGGAGAGGAGGGAAGCAAGGTAGAGAGAGAGAGAGGGTAGGGAGGGAGGGAGGGAGGGAGGGAGAGAGGGTAGGTAGGGAGGGAGGGAGAGAGGTTGAACATTTCCGCCTCACCACCACACAGGGCCGCCGAGTACCCCATCAGAGAGACCTAGTAGAGTCAGGAGTCATTAGCATACTGGTTTGTCACTCAGAAAGCTCACCGACTGGCTTCCCGATCGTCATCATCATCGTCGCTGAGGGAGTGGCGAGTATGTGTGTGGCGAGTGTGTGTGTGGCGAGTGTGTGTGTGGCGAGTGTGTGTGTGGCGAGTGTGTGTGTGGCGAGTGAGGGGGGAGGCTGGTGGAGCGTGGTGAGTGTGGTGAGGTGAGTGTGTGGCGAGTGAGGGGGGAGTCAACCAGAGGCAGGGCAGTATCATGATGTGGTGATTAGAGTTGGCTCTCGTCTGCAGCACACTCCAACGTTGATACCTCGTTTAAAATCATGCAGGTGTGTGTGTATTATTGTGTGTGTGTGTGTGTGTGTGTGTGTGTGTGGAAGAGGAATTTACAGCCACGTAAAGATAAACTTGATTAGGTGCGTGTTGGGGGAGCATCTATATTTATTCAGAGATGACTGGAATTCTGTCTCTCTCTCAGTCTCTCAACCCCCCCCTCCTTCTCTCAGCAGTATCAGACAAGAGGTTACATGACTCATGACTGTGAGGTTAGGTTAGGTTAGGTTAGGTTAGGTAGGTCCTTACAGCTTCCAAGACCAAACAAACCTTGGCTCAGCGGAGATAAGGGCTCACTCATGGTGCAAGTTGGTTGGTTCGACGTATCCGGTAGATCTCTCTCTCTCTCTCTCTCTCTCTCTCTCTCTCTCTCTCTCTCTCACTTTAAGAGACTTCGTGAGAGACTGGAGAGATTCATTACCTATTAAAGTCTCACATGATCGCCTCTCTACCCAAACATGATATAAATATGTAAACAAACTTAGTACATTCCACTGAGTACATCTATCTACAAGTACAAATTCCTAATCACTTACTCTCGTACACAAACAGCACAAACAAGTATATTTATGTATAAAATCATACACGTATAATGACAGTTTAGGTACATGTATAATATATTAATGAAATAAATCGTCTTATGGCAGCAGGAAGTTATCGGGAGCTATTGTAAACAACTATTGTAAGGATCGGTACACTCGGGCCCCCACAACACCACTGGGCCGCCCTACCCTCCCCTCCCACACTGGTACAAACCCCACAACACCACTGGGCCGCCCTACCCTCCCCTCCCACACTGGTACAAACCTCCGCTACAAATGGAATCATGTTGAGAACTGCAATGCATTTCAAGTCGAGTGAGAATTTCCGTCAGGTGCAGCAGATAGATTCAGAAAGGTATCTGGGTTTCTGTGCCTCGTTACAACAATCCCAGTGATAGCTTTTGTAGGCAATTTCATGGTTCCATTTACCTTTAACTGTAAAATAGATTAATGTTATTTATCTTTAAACTTCAATTCACTTGGAAAGAATCACCAGGTACATCACTCTCGGTAATTAACGCCCCGCCAGGTAGAAACCTCGATAATGTACCGCTGCGACAATTGCATCCTTCACTGACAATTACAACCTGTCTGCAGTTTCCCAGAACGCAAGGCCACGGTCATGAAATCCAGATTCCCACGAAATCCTGGAGGATACTGACTCCCTAGAGACCCGCGACCGTGATCAGCGCTGGTCCTGGAAAGCCCTTGACAAGCTTGGCGGCTGCATCATCAAGAGGCAGCCCCCAGACCTCACCAGACCCTCCCAGACGCCCCCCAGACGCACCCCAGACCCTCCGAGACGCCCTTCAGACCCTCTCAGACCCTCCCAGACGCCCCAGACCTCACAGACCCTCCCAGACGCCCCAGACGCACCCCCAGACCCTCTCAGACCCTTCCAGAAGCCCCAGACCTCACAGACCCTCCCAGAGGCCTTCAGACCCTCCCAGAAGCCCCCAGACCTCACCAGACCCTCCTAGACGGTCTTCAGACCCTCCCAGAAGCCCCCTGACCCTCCCAGATACCCCCAGACCCTCCCAGACGGCCTTCAGACCCTCTCAGACCCCGCCAAACCTCGTGGTGTTTGGTGGCAGGGTCAGGCGGCCCACCCAGGCAAGTTAACCTGTGGGAGAGCTCAGCAAGTCCTCAAGCTGAGTTCCCAGTCTCTTGTTTATATTGATCCTTCCTCCTCCTCCTCCTCCTCCTCCTTCCTTCTCCTCCTCCTCGTCTTTCTCCTTGCTTCTCCCTACGTCTTTTCTTCCCTCCTCTTCCTCCTTCTCTTATCCCTTATATTCCGTCTTCCTTCTCCTCTTCCTCATCCTCCTTCTCTGATCTCTACTCTTCTTTCTCCTTCCTTCCTTCTTCCTCCTTGCCTCTCTCCACGTCTCTTCTTCCCTCCTCTTCCTTCAGTCATTTCCTTCCACATCATTTCTCTTCTTCCTCCTCCTTCCATTCCTTTAATTCTCTTCTTCCTCATTTCTTACCAATTTCTTCGTTCTCTTCCCATTTTCTTTCTACGTTCTCCATTTTCTCTTCTCTTCTTCTCTCTTACTCTTTCCCTTTGTACTTATGATTCCTACTCTACCATCTCCTCTATTCTATTCTCTTTCTTCCTTTTCTTAATATTTTCTTATGTATTTTGACTTTATTTATTTTTTCTGTTACATTTTTTGTCCAATGTTTTATCTCTCTCTCTCTCTCTCTCTCTCTCTCTCTCTCTCTCTCTCTTTCTCTCTCTCTCTCTCTCTCTCTCTCTCTCACTTAGTATTCAAGGTTTCACTCACCTGCCACCAAATCCTACACACACACACACACACACACACACACACACACATACACACACACTTTTTACGAAGAAGGAAGAGAGAGAGAGAGAGAGAGAAAGACGAAGTGACTATTAATGAGAAATCAATAAACTCACTTTCCTATTGACGACGACCAAATGCTATTAATTTTGTCAATATAATTAACTATTAACTTGTGACATGAATCTACATACGAACTCTATTTTATGAGTCTTTCTGAGTCTTTTTTGAGAATAAATGACGTTGACTTAAGTTGTCAGATGTGTGTGTGTGTGTGTGTGTGTGTGTGTGTGTGTGTGTGTGTGTGTGTGTGTGTGTGTGGTCATGTAATATTGGAACCTGGAGAGTAAAGAGATGGTATTTTGGATGTTTAGGTTAGGTTAGGTTAGGTTAGGTTTAGGTTAGGTTTAGGTTAGGTTTAGGTTAGGTTTAGGTTAGGTTAGGTTTAGGTTAGGTTAGGTTAGTGGCCTCAATGTGGCGCCTTCCCAGAAAACGTGAGAGTCAGTCAACACAATAAATGGTCTTAATGTGTAGTGAATCAAAGTGAGGCCATTCTTACCTGTGTTATGGCCCTCACCTGTGGCATGGCTCTCACCTGTGCCATGGCCCTCACCTGTGCCATGGCCCTCACCTGTGCCATGGCCCTCACCTGTGTCACGGCCCTCACCTGTGCCATGGTTCTCACCTGTGCCATGGCCCTCACCTGTGGCATGGCTCTCACCTGTGCCATGGCCCTCACCTGTGAAATGGCCCTCACCTGTGCCATGGCCCTCACCTGTGGCATGGCCCTCACCTGTGCCATGGCCCTCACCTGTGCCACGGCCTCACCTGTGCCACAGCCCTCACCTGTACCATGGCTCTCACCTGTACCATGGCCCTCACCTGTGTTATGGCCCTCACCTGTGCCATGGCCCTCACCTGTGCCATGGCCCTCACCTGTGCCATGGCCCTCACCTGTGGCATGGCCCTCACCTGTGCCATGGCCCTCACCTGTGGCATGGCCCTCACCTGTGCCATGGCCCTCACCTGTGCCATGGCCCTCACCTGTGCCATGGCCCTCACCTGTGCCATGGCCCTCACCTGTGAAATGGCCCTCACCTGTGCCATGGCCCTCACCTGTGCCATGGCCCTCACCTGTGCCATGGCCCTCACCTGTGCCATGGCCCTCACCTGTGAAATGGCCCTCACCTGTGCCATGGCCCTCACCTGCGTCACGGCCCTCACCTGTGCCATGGCCCTCACCTGTGCCATGGCCCTCACCTGTGCCATGGCCCTCACCTGTGCCATGGCCCTCACCTGTGCCATGGTCTCACCTGTGCCATGGCCCCCACCTGTGCCATGGCCCCCACCTGTGCCATGGCTCCCACCGCTCCCCACCTGTGCCATGGCTCTCACCTGTGTCACGGCCGTCACCGGAAATGGCCTCACCTGTGCCATGGCCCCCACCTGTGCCATGGCCTTCACCTGTGAAATGGCCCTCACCTGTGCCATGGCCTCACCTGCATCACGGCTCACCTGCCATGGCCCCCACCTGTGCCATGGCTCACCTGTGCCATGGCCCCCACCTGTGCGCCCTCACTGCCATGGCCCCACCTGTGCCATGGCCCTCACCTGCCATGGCCCCACCTGTGCCATGGCCCCACCCGGCCATGGCCCCCACCTGTGCCACGGCCCTCACCTGTGCCATGGCCTCACCTGGCATGGCCTCACCTGTGCCATGGCCCTCACCTGTGCCATGGCACGGCCCCCACCTGTGCCATGGCCTCACCTGGCCATGGCCCCCACCTGTGTCACGTAACAAACAGCAGAACATTATGGTGTTATTATTGTCACCCATTGATCTTTTACGCCTCAATATCGCCTTACAGGTTATTGTTACAGGCTGGAGGTGTTACAGGCTGCTAGGGGGACAGGCTCGTATGTCATATTGAGAGAGAGAGAGAGAGAGAGAGAGAGACCCACCCCTCACTGGACGAACTTTCTGACAGGCACCCCCAGTTCATCATCATCTGACAATATGGCTGCACCTCCCACAATATGGCTGCCCCCCACAATATGGCTGCCCCCCAATATATCTGCTCCCACCCCAATGGCTACCTCCCTGCCCCCATAGTCAAATAAACCCACCAGACATATTTGTAAAAACGCCGAGAGAAATAAACCTTAAATTACTAGTCATTTAGGTAATAACTTAGTCCAGGTAGATAGGGGTGGGTACTAATTACCTGATGTATTTACCTGTGGATGAATTTACCTGGGATGACTGTACTAATCCTTCTGAACTATACGTGTACTGACTGGATAATACACATACCGCCAACTGCATCGATCCTCTGAGTAATGGTACTGTTCGAGGGGGGAGGGAGGGGGTGGCGGGGGTGGGGGGTGGCGGGGGTGGGGAGGGGCGGGGGTGGGAGGGAGGTGGCGGTGGGTGGGGAAGGAGGTGGTGTGGAGGTGGGGGTGATAATATAGTGCACCTGTTCATCACACACACACACACACACACACACACACCCTCAGCTCACATGATCTGTAAACATTAATCTGTATGTTCACTGTATGTTCCTTCACCTTTCAATGAAGGCTTTTGTTAAACCACCAATGTATGTAATAAGTCATTTATGTCCAATGTATATTTTCAGCCTTCGAGCTACAATCTTTTTCAATAAACCGTTTATTATTATTATTATTATTATTATTATTATTATTATTATTATTATTATTATTAATCTCTCTCTCTCTCTCTCTCTCTCTCTCTCTCTCTCTCTCTCTCTCCCAGGTTGTTGATGTGGCTAACTTGGTGCCAGAGACTTGGTGTTAGTGTGGTGATAAACTTATGATATAATGTGGTACAGGAGAGAGAGAGAGAGAGAGTGTGTCGTCGTTCACCTGGTTGTAATTAATTAGTAAAGGTGTATAACCCTCACCTAACCTTGGATTAATCTCTCTTCCCTCCTTATCCTTTCCCTTCTTCCCTCCATTCTCCCCTTACCTCCCTCCCTTCATCCTTCCACCTATCCCCCTCTCCTCTCTCCCTCTCATGCCTCTCTCCCCTCTCCCCTGCTGTAATTATGGGTACATAAGCTCTCCGTTCATCCCCCCTCCCCCTACGTGAGTCATACGTGCTCCCCTCTCCCCCATGTGACCTCTCCACGCCTCTTAAAAAGGTCGAGAGGTCACATTACTCAACCTGGTCAAGAAAGGTCACACTACTATGCTAAGGAGGTTAAGAGGTCACACTACAGAGCCATGAGGTCAGAGGGTCCACACATTCAAACATACGTGCATTGATACATACACACACACACACACAACACACACACACACACACACACACACACACACACACACACACACACACACACACACTGGGCCGCAGGAAAATCAGGGTCCACGACTGGGCCTCTTCCACTGACACTGAAAGCATAGCCATCCTGCAGGCATTCATGAAGGGCGACCGATGCTCGCACTGAACTCCGGAACCTCCTTATAATCAGTGACAGCACTTCAGGCTGGCGAGGCTCAAATCACCCTCCCCTCCCCCTGCCTCAACACACCTAGCCGCCGTCGCCAGGCTAGAACAAACTGATGACATCCGTGTCAAGTTTATTTGGATCCCGTCACATATAGGAATAACTGCGTGCACTGTTGATCGACTTGCCAAGAAGCGACACAAGAGGATATTGAAGCCACCCTCGCCCTCTCCTGAATCATCTCAAATCTCACATACACGCCACACAACGAAGCATTCGGCGAACATTGGACACACCTGAAACAACGGGGCGTCACTCGCCACTATGACGCTGTAACCGGTGACGACAACCTCCACTAAAAAAGGTACTTGTCCTATGACCTCCTCCTACAGGTCCCCAGCCGTTACCAACACCTCTTCCTCCTGACCAGACATCCCTCCTCCTAGTGACAGGCCTGGCACATAGGGACCCTCTCACACTTCCATAAACAGATAGAGTATGCAGAACTTTCACACACTCATCATTTCACTTTATGTAACTCTGATAAAACTTCAAGCACTTCAGGCCGCCTAATACACACACACACACACACACACACACAACATATATTATAGTGACTCATTATATATCTGTCTGTCTGTCTGTCTGTCTGTGTATCTGCTGTCTGTCTGTCTATCTCTGTCTGTCTGTCTTCTGTCTGTCTGTCTGTCTGTCTGTTTCCACTTAATTCTTTAACAACAAAACACAATAAATGGAACAATACTTACGTTCTTATTAAACATGATATTAAACCCAGACTCTCTCTCTCACCGTCAGTGTTGCCAGCCCAGAAAAATAATATAACCCTTTAAGTATTTGTTTATTTTCATCTCGGGAAATAATCATTTTTAACGATGGAAAAAAAAATAATGAGACCTTTGCAACACTGTGCTTGAGACGTGACGTCATCAGAGGTACTGGTAAACAATAACAAGCAAATGAGGTAGTTAGAATCCTTTACATATAGTTAAACAAAACAAAACACTAAGTAAACAATGTGTATCTAAACAATAAACAACAAGAGAGTATATGACTTTAGCCCAGGAATACCGGACAACTCGACAACTGCACTGGCTAACCATTTACCTCCCATCCCGCCCCCCCTCCCTCCCTCCGTACGAACTATCAATCAACTAACAACCACCTTCCCTAATTACCGCCAGATGACATAATATCCAATAATTTCTCAATCTATTTATGGATCGAACCAAGGACCACCCAGTACAAGATATACATATACACTACACCACGGCCCACCATACACGTCCTCCCTCCACGAGAGCTGAGCATCAACTGAATCCTACACTATGGCCACTCTGCTTAGTTGCCAAGTAGTTAATTTCTGCAATAATTATGAATACAAATGAAATACGATAAATAATTAATTAACAGATTTTTAATGAGTTTTTTTAAATGATTTCACCTTCATTATAATTATCTTTACTGAAAGAACTCTGCTTATAGGTTGATTTCATATGAAGATTAAACACCCTAGTTTATTTCACCTGATACTTAATTAAATACCTTGATACTGCCTAAAGGTGTGAGGTGAGGTTAGGTTAGGTTAGGTTAGGTCAGAATGTTTTTGTTTAAGTTGGGTTGGGTTTGAGTTGGTTGGGTTGGGTTGGGTTGGGTTGGGTGGAGTTGAGTTGGGTTGGGTTGGGTTGGGTTGGGGTTGGGTTTGGGTTTGGGTTGGGTTGGGTTGGGTTGGGTTGGGTTGGGTTGGGTTAGGGTTGGGTTGGGTGGGTTGGGTTGGGTTGGGTTGGGTTTGGGTTAGGTTGGGTTGGGTGGGTTGGGTTGGGTTGGGTTGGGTTGGGTTGGGTTGGGTTGGGTTGGGGATGGTAAAGACGCCAGCTTCAATTGAGGCTTCATATGACCCCTTAACCGAGACTTCAACTGAGACTTAACTAGGACTCTGCAAGAGGCAAAAGGAGTATGGAATTGAAACTACTTGAAGCTGACCACCTTGACTCACTTGCTTCATTGCTTCACTTGACTGGTCGGCTCTTTGACGTCAACATCTTCAATTACGTTATTGACTTCAGTGTGAAGGATATGAGGGGCGGACAGTAAGACGGATGGACGGAGAGACAGGTGGTGGGACGGACGGAGAGACAGATGGTGGGACGGACGGAGAGACAGGTGGTGGGACGGAAGGACAGATAGCAGAAGGACATGACATTCTATTCCACATCACATAGCATAACATAACACATCCACTTCCCTCCTCCTCCACATAACACATCCACCTCCCTCCTCCTCCACATAACACATCCACCTCCCTCCTCCATAACACATCCACCTCCCTCCTCCCTCCCCTACACACATCCACCTCCCTCCTCCACCACATAACACATCCATCCCTCCTCCACCTAACTACATCCACCTCCTCCTCCTCCACCTAACATCCCTCCTCCTCCACTTGCATCCTCCTCCTCCACACACTATAAGTATACAGCCTTAACAACATCAACCTAGAGAGTCGACGTGAGAAAGAGACCTGGGGTATCTGTAAGCCGGACCTACGGCCTGGCAGTGCGTTAATGTTTGAAATAAGGCAAACAGAGTATGGTTTTATATCTAGAAGTGTAAGTAATAAGAGTGCAGAGGTCTTATTGCAACTATATCTTGCGCTAGTCAGGCCGCACCTCGATTATGCGGTTCAGTTCTGGTGCCCCTATTATAGAATGGATATCAATTCACTAGAGTCGGTGCAGCGAATGACAAGAAAATGATTCGGGACTTAGAAACCTTCCATATCAGGATAGGTTAAAGAAACTTAACTTGCATTCCCTAGAAAGACAAAGAGTGCGGGGATATGATAGAAGTATTGTAAGTGGGTGAAAGGAATCAATAAAGGGGATATAGATAAAGTTCTTATAATATCCGAGCAGGATAGGAACTCAGAGCAACGGATTTAAGTTGGATAAGTTTAGGTTAGGAGAGATAGGAAGGAACTGGTTCACAAATAGGGTGGTGGACAGGTGAACAAGCTGCAACTTTGTAGTAAGTGCAGAACTCTGGAAGGTTTCAAAGGAGGCTAGATAGATTCATGGATGATGATAGAGTGGTAGTAACTCTCGACAGGAGCTGCCATGCACAGACCAACCGGCCTATTGCAGACTCCTTTATGTTCTTATGTTCTTATATCCACAAATCCTCCTCAGCTTCTGCCTCAAGACGTGTGGCTTAGGTCAGGTCTTGGATCACCCCCCCAAGTTTGTGAGTCATGCACGGTTGGTACAGTGTCATTAGTCATACCTGTGTTAATGTGTCCAGGTGATTTACTTAGTTTCAGACAGACAATATGGATGGTCATATAACTCTCCAATAAAACATTAATAGTCGATTCAACTTACCTGATCAGCTTCCGGTGACGTCACTTCCTCTGACCTGACCTGACCTCTCTGCCGTCCCTGAAAGAATAATATGATATTCTATTGATATAGCTTATTGTTTTCATGTGTGTGTGTGTGTGTGTGTGTGTGTGTGTGTGTGTGTGTGTGTGTGTGTGTGTGTGTGTGTGTGTGTGTGTGTGTGAGGTGGAGATGAGAGAGACGGGGGTGAAGAGTGGAGAAAGAGGATGGGAGAATAAGGAAGGGTGAGAGGGAGAGGAGAGGCAGGGGTGAGGTTATAGTACTTAATGGTGTTAATCTCCCAGAGTTATCTCCCTCACCTCCTCCCTCTGATCGAGCAAGTGTGTAATGAGATGAACCGTCAAGGGTGAGGGGGAGGGAGAGGCAGGTAAGTGAGGAGGGCGAGGTAGAGGGCGGAGTGGGAGGAGGGCGGGTGGGAGGGCAGGTGGGGAGGGAGAGGTGGGAGGGCGAGGAGTGGGGAGGGCGGGGGGTGGGGGAGGGGGCCGGGTGGGTGGGGGGGAGGAGGGCGGGTGGGGAGAGGATGGGGATGAGGACGGGGGGTGGTGAGAGGGAAGAAAAGAAGAGGAAAGGAGGAGAGGGCAGGTGATGAGGACAACTACATCAACTCCCTCCACATGACACCTCACGTTACAATGGCGTCTTGTTTATACCCTAATTCATTATCTTAACTACCCAATTTGCGTCGACTTGGAATAATGTAACTACTCCGGCGTTATGAGTGATTGTGTGGCTATCATCGTGACGTCATCTGATAGTTTGAGATATAGGTGAGATCACATGAAGATTAGGCCCCCAGCTTAGTTTATTTCACCTTAAAATAAAAACATTCTGCTTTAACCTAACCTAACCTAACCTAACCTAACCTAACCTAACCTAACCTAACCTAACCTAACCTAACCTAACCTAACAGGACGAAAGGTAAATATAACGAACAGGCATAACGGACAGGTAAATATAACGAACAGGCATAACGGACAGGTAAACAAATAAAATAAAGGAACCAAAAACATGTCTTCTTTAAATAAGTAAATATACCAAACACACACACACGCACACACACACACACGCACACACACACACACACACACACACACACACACATCATTCTCTTTACTGTCATATCAACAGCTCTAATGACTGGCTGTAAAATGGATTATTATTATTCACTACCAGCTGTTAAATCTCACGGGGGGGAGGGGGAGGAGGAAGAGGAGTGAGGACAGGAAGGAGGAGGAGGAGGGGGAAGAGGGAGGTGGAGGGAAGCTGCAGGAGAGGAGAGAGAAGGGGGTGGGGGAGGGGGGAGGGGAAAGAGATTAAGCCATGACCTGTTAACAAAACACAAAGCTAATTGGATCACCATCAAGTAGAGACAAATTATCCAACAAAATGTACAAAAATTAAGAGGATTATCTGAAGGTCAGTCTGTTCAGTTTATTTAACCTGACGATAAATTACCCTAATGTTAACTTAACCTAACCTAACGTAATGATAACCTAACCTAACCTAACGTAATGATAACCTAACCTAACCTAACGTAATGATAACCTAACCTAACCTAACGTAATGATAACCTAACCAACCTAACGTAATGATAACCTAACCTAACTAACGTAATGATAACCTAACCTAACCTAACGTAATGATAACTAACCTAACCAACGTAATGATAACCTAACCTAACCAAGCGTAATGATAACCTAACCAACCAAGCGTAATGATAACCTAACCTAACCTGGCGTAATGTTAACCTAACCTAACTTAGCAATGATAACTAACCTAACTAGCGTAATGATAACCTAACCTAACCTGCGTAATGATAACCTAACCTAACCTGGCGTAATGTTAACTAACCTAACCTGGCGTAATGTTAACCTAACCTAACCTAGCGTAATGTTAACCTAACCTAACCTAGCGTAATGTTAGCCTAACCTAACCTAACGTAATGATAACCTAACCTAACTTGCGTAATGATAACCTACAACCTAGCCTAGCATGTTAGCCTAACTTTAACCCTAGCGTAATGTTTGCCTAACCTAACCTGGCGTAATGTTAACTAACCTAACCTGGCGTAATGTTAACCTAACCTAACCTAGCGTAATGTTAACTAACCTAACCTGGCGTAATGATAGCCTAACCTAACCTGGCAATGATAACCTAACACAAAAGCTGATAACCCCAAACCCTTTAACCTAATATTGATAACCTAACCTAACCTAGCGTAATGTTAGCCTAACCTAACCTAACGTAATGATAACCCTAACCTAACCTAGCGTAATGATAACCTAACCTAACCTAGCGTAATGTTAACCTAACACTGCCTGGCGTAATGTTAGACTATTCTTTAGCGTAATGATATTTAACTAACTTAACGTAATGATAACATAACTAAACTAGCGTAATGATAACCTAGCCTAACATGGGCGTAATGTTAACCTAACCTAACCTAACCTGGCGTAATGTTAGCATAACATAACCTAACGTAATGATAACTTATTCTACGCTGGCGTAATGATAACCTTGCTTAACCTGGCGTAATGATAACCTAACCTAACTAACCTAGCTAACCTGGCCTAACCTAACCTGGCGTAATGATAACCTAACCTAACCTGGCGTAATGTTAACCTAACCTAGCTAACCTGGCGTATGTTGCCTAACCTAACCTAACCTGGCGTTGTGATAGCTAGCCACAACCTGGCGTGTTGTCTAACCTGTCCTGGCGTGTGTGTAGCCTAACCAAGCGTAATGATAGCCTAACCTAACCAAGCGTGTTGATAAAGTAACCTAGCTAGCGTGTGATGGTAACCTAACCTAACCTGGCGTAATGATAGCCTAACCTAACTGGCGTAATGATAGCTCTAACCTAATATGGCATAACATAGCCTAACCTGCTAAGCTTGCGTATTGATGACATAACTGGTAACCTAGCCTAGCTAGCCTTCTTCAAGCACAGGCGTGGCAAGTGGTAACCTGGCTTCAACTGGCCTAGCTTCAACCTGCCATAACCTGGCTGTAAGTGATGGCATGGCATGGCCTGGCGTGTTGGCCTGGCCTGGCCTGGCCTGGCGTGTGTTGGCCTGGCTTGGCATGGTATGTGGCATGACCTGGCCTGGGTGATGATGGCTGACAGCCTGGCTGTGTGTTGGACTGTCCAGCCCTAACCTAGCGTAATGTTAACCTAACCCAACCTGGCATGTGATAACCTAACCTAACCTAACGTAATGATAACCTAACCTAACCAAGCGTAATGATAACCTAACCTAACCTAGCGTAATGTTAACCTAACTAACCTAGCGTAATGTTAACTAACCTAACCTAGCGTAATGTTAACCTAACCTAACCTAACGTAATGATAACCTAACCCAACCTAACCTAGCGTAATGATAACCTAACCTAACCTAGCGTAATGATAACCTAACCTAACCTAACCTAGCGTAATGATAACCTAACCTAACCTAGCGTAATGATAACCTAACCTAACCTAGCGTAATTGTTAACTAACCTAACCTAGCGTAATGTTAACCTAACCTAACCTAGCGTAATGTTAACCTAACCTAACCTAGCGTAATGTTATTTGATAACCTAACTTGGCGTATTGATAACTCTAACCTGGGTTAACCTAACCAGCGTAATGATAACCTAACCTAACCTAGCGTAATGTTAACCTAACCTTGGGTAATGTTCCTAACTAGCGTAATGTTGTAACCTAACCTAGCGTAATGTTAACCTAACCTAACCTAACGTAATGATAACCTAACCTAACCTAGCGTAATGATAACCTAACCTAACCTAGGTAATGATAACCTAACCTAACCTAGCGTAATGATAACCTAACCTAACCTAGCGTGATGATAACCTAACTAACCTGTGTTAACCTAACCTAGCGTAATGATAACCTAACCTAACCTAGCGTATGTTAACCTAACCTAACCTAAGCGTGTTGCTTCTAACCTAACCTAGCGTAATGTAACCTAACCAACCTAACCTGGCATGTGTAACCTAACCTAACCAACCTAACCTAACCCTAGCCTAACCCAACTGTGTGTGCCTAACCTAACCTAGCTGTGTGCTAACCTAACCTAACCTAACCTAACCTAACCCAATACCTAACCTAATGTGATAACCTAACCCAACCTAGCGTAATGATAACCCTAACCTAACCACTAACCTAACCTAACCTAACCTAACCTAACCTAAACCCTTAACTACGATGAATCAACCCCTTGATTACTATAACTTAACCATCAGTCGAACCCCAAAAACCCACCAAATTCACCATCTATCAACCCAAAAAAAAGATCTACTGCACCATCTGTCAACCAAAAAGTATACAAAATTCACCATCTTTTTGACACACTAACATTTTATACAGAGCAACACCACTACCATGTAATTCTCTCTTCACAGGTGGTGGGGGGTAATAGTTTTTGTTATTTCATTCAATATATATTTTTTTACAACTATTTTTTTGCTTCTAAGAAGGGGGAGGGTTGGGAGAGGGGTGGGATCTAACAAATGTATAGAGGGGTGAGGGGATGGGGGGTGAGGTGGGGGTGAGGGATCGGGGTGGGGGAGGTGAGGGATCGGTGAGGTGGGGGGGTGAGGGAGGATGGGGGAGTGAGGGGATGGGATGGGGGGTGAGGGGAACTGAGGGGTGGGGAGTGAGAGGTGGGGGTGTGAGAAGATTGAGGAGAGAGAGGGGTGGGGGAGAGTGGATAGGACAGGCAAGGTGAGGATAGATGGTCGATTTGGTTAAGTTATCCTTGTGAGTTTTCTATGATAAACCCCAAGACGTTTTCTTTACAATTATCTATTTTATGTATTATAAATAATCTCTCTTAAGTTCTAAACCAATTGACAAATTATAAAAAAAACAGTCACACACAGACACAGACACAGACACACACACACAGACACGGTACACACACAGAGACACACACACACACAGAGGTACACACACAGAGGTACACACACAGACACACACACACACACAGGGTACATACACAAGTACACACACACAGACACAGACACACACACACAGAGGTACACACACAGAGGTACACACACAGACACACACACACACACACAGAGGTACACACACAGAGGTACACACACAGACACAGACACACACACAGAGGTACACACACAGAGGTACACACAGACAGACACACACACAGACACACACACACACACACACAGAGGTACACACACAGAGGTACACACACAGACACAGACACACACACACACACACACAGAGGTACACACACAGACACACACAGAGGTACAACCATCTAAATACTAATTATTCCCCTCCTGGGACTGTTGAATCGTCTTTGTTGTGTGTTTGTTAGTCAAGGTGTTTGTTATTATTATTATTGTTGTTGTTGTTGTGAGACATTTGGGGCTACAGAGACAAGGGCTTAGACTAGCATTTTGTGATGAGAGAAAGGGTCTTTAAAACACCCTTCAGATGGTCTTAGTGTTTATAGTAGAGGAATATAAGGCAAGGGGTGGTGAGGGAGGTGGGGGGTGAGGAGGTGGTGGGGGGGGAGGGTGGGGGGCAGGAGGGGGGGTGGGGGCGGAGGGTCTTTAGGAATGTTCATAAGTTTCTGGACACGAGAGAAACATTCAATCATTCTTCTTCTTCTTCTTCAACATTCGTCTTGGTGGGCGTTGGTGAGAATGTTGATGTGGGAAGGACGGACAGACAGACGGACAGACAGACGGACAGACAGACAGACAGACAGACAGACAGACAGACAGACAGACAGACAGACACAAACGACAGACAGACAGACAGGCCGAGAAGGATTAAAGATAGGAAAACAAAAAGTAAATTATAAGTAAATAGAGGTCGTTCGTCTGTCTCACTCCTTACCTGAGAGATAGAAGACCCGGCTGCCTTGTCTCCCCGCTCAGGTAAAGATGATCATATTTAACTCACCTGTCTCTACCTGTCTCACATATAAGGACAAGGGAACACCAAGACCCACATATAAGGAACAAGGAACACCAAGACCCACATATAAGGAACAAGGAACACTAGACCCACATAAGGAACAGGGAACACCAGACCCACATATATAGGAACAGGGAACACAAGACCCACATATAAGGACAGGGAACACCAAGACCCACATATAAGGAAAGGGAACATAAGACCCACATATAAGGACAGGGAACACCAGACCCACATATAAGGAACAGAGACACCAAGACCCACATATAAGGAACAGGGACACCAGACCACATATAGGGACAGGAACACAAGACCCACATATAAGGAACAGGGAACACCAAGACCCACATATATGAACAGAGAACACCAAGACCCACATATAAGGACAGGAACACCAAGACCCACATATGAACAGGGAACACCAAGACCCATATAAGAACAGGAACACCAGACCAAGGGGGAACACCAAGACCCACATATAAGGAGGCACAGACCACATATATAGGAACAGGGAACACCAAGACCCACATATAAGGAACAGGGAACACCAAGACCCATATAAGGAACAGGGGACCAAGACCACATATAAGGAACAGACACCAAGACCCAATATAAGGAACAGGGAACACCAAGACCCACATATAGAACAGGGAACACCAAGACCCACATATAAGGACAGGGAACACCAAGACCCATATAAGGAACAGGGAACACCAAGACCCATATAAGACGGAACACAGACCCACATATAAGGACAGGAACACCAGACCCACATATAAGGAACAGGGAACACCAAGACCACATATAAGGAACAGGGAACACCAAGACCCACATATAAGGACAGGGAACACACCAAGACCCACATATAAGGAACAGAACACCAAGACCCACATATAAGGAACAGGGAACACCAAGACCCACATATATAAGGAACAGGGAACACCAAGACCCACATATAAGGAACAGGGAACACCAGACCCTATAGGAACAGGGAACACCAAGACCCACATATAAGAGAGGAACACCAAGACCCACATATAAGGAACAGGGAACACAAGACCCACATATAAGGAACAGGAACACCAAGACCCACATATAAGGAACAGGGACACCAGACCCACATATAAGGAACAGGGAACACCAAGACCCACATATAGGAACAGGGAACACCAAGACCCACATATAAGGAACAGGGAACACAAGACCCACATATAAGGAACAGGGAACACCAAGACCCACATATAAGGAACAGGGAACACCAAGACCCACATATAAGGAACAGGGAACACCAAGACCCACATATAGGAACAAGGAACACCAAGACCCACATATAGGAACAGGGAACACCAAGACCCACATATAAGGAACAGGGAACACCAAGACCCACATATAAGGAACAGGGAACACCAAGACCCACATATAAAGACAGGAACACCAAGACCCACATATAAGAACAGGAACACCAGACCCACATATAAGGAACAGGAACACCAAGACCCATTGGGAAAGACCCATATAAGGAACAGGGAACACAAGACCATCATATAAGGAACAGGGAACACCAAGACCATCATATAAGGAACAGGGAACACAGACCCACATATAAGGAACAGGGAACACCAAGACCCACATATAAAGACAGGGAACACCAAGACCATCATATAAGGAACAGGGAACACCAAGACCATCATATATAAGGAACAGGGAACACCAAGACCACATATAAGGAACAGGGAACACAGACCCACATATAAGGAACAGGGAACACAAGACCCACATATAAGGAACAGGAACACCAAGACCACAGGAGCACGTAGGGAGTTTATCACAAATCTTATACATGAATTAACTGTTAAACTCTGAAATCAAATTTACACATTCGGAGGAAGCATTTATATATATTTATTTTTACCTATAATAAGGCACACTAAGACAAATTTCGCAACAGTAAAACTACATTATGCAAAAATTAACATTTCAAAGATCAGATTCATACTGAAATATTACACGGCCTCTGACAACTGGTGGATGAGTGTGGCAGACTTGGCCGCTCCAGCGAACAGCCGTCAGCAGAGGCGGGAAATATAACTGTGAACAACTTCATATTTCAGTGTAATTCTTCTCTTTTAAAATGTTAGTTTTACATAATGTTCATCCTACACGACGCTACACCACCCAAGGTTCAGTTTACACAAGAAATTAATGGTTAACGAGATAACTAACTTAAAAATAGTCTTGACATTTTATCCAAACCCACCAAGGAGAGAGCAAGGTGGTGTAGGAAGTTTTATGCAAGGTATATTGAATGTCGTGTTAGACACCATGGTCCTTTTGTTAGACACCATGGTCCCTCGTGTTAGACACCATGGTCCCTTGTGTTAGACACCATGGTCCCTCGTGTTAGACACCATGGTCCTTGTGTTAGACACCATGGTCTCTAGTGTTAGACACCATGGTCCCTTGTGTTAGACACCATGGTCCTCGTGTTAGACACCATGGTCCCTCGTGTTAGACACCATGGTCCCTTGTGTTAGACACCATGGTCCCTCGTGTTAGACACCATGGTCTCTAGTGTTAGACACCAGTCCCTTGTGTTAGACACCATGGTCCTTGTGTTGGACACCATGGTCCCTTGTGTTAGACACCATGGTCCTGTGTTAGGCACCATGGTCCCTCGTGTTAGACCTCATGGTCTCTAGTGTTAGACACCATGGTCCTTGTGTTAGACACCATGGTCCCTCGTGTTAGACACCATGGTCCTTGTGTTAGACACCATGGTCCTTGTGTTAGACACCATGGTCCTTGTGTTAGACACCATGGTCCTTGTGTTAGACACACATGGTCTCTAGTGTTAGACACCATGGTCCTCGTGTTAGACACCATGGTCCTTGTGTTAGACACCATGGTCTCTTGTGTTAGACACCATGGTCCTTGTGTTAGACACCATGGTCCTCGTGTTAGACACCATGGTCCCTCGTGTTAGACACCATGGTCCCTTGTTTAGACACCATGGTCCCTGTGTTAGACACCTATGGTCCCTGTGTTAGACACCTGGTCCTTGTGTTAGACACCATGGTCCCTTGTGTTAGACACCATGGTCCTTGTGTTAGACACCATGGTCCCTTGTGTTAGACACCATGGTCCCTAGTGTTAGCACCATGGTCCCTTGTGTTAGACACCATGGTCCTGTGTTAGACACCATGGTCCCTTGTGTTAGACACCATGGTCCTTGTGTTAGACACCATGGTCCCTCGTGTTAGACACCATGGTCCCTTGTGTTAGACACCATGGTCCCTTGTGTTAGACACCATGGTCTCTTATTTAGACACCATGGTCCTTGTGTTAGACACATGGTCCTTGTGTTGAACCATGGTCCCTTGTGTTAGACACCATGGTCCCTTGTGTTAGACACCTGGTCCCTTGTGTTAGACACCATGGTCCTCGTGTTAGACACCATGGTCCCTTGTGTTTAGACACCATGGTCCTCGTGTTAGACACCATGGTCCTCGTGTGTTAGACACCATGGTCCCTTGTGTTAGACACCATGGTCCTTGTGTTAGACACCATGGTCTCGTGTTAGACACCATGGTCTCGTGTTAGACACCATGGTCCTTGTGTTAGACACCATGGTCCTTGTGTTAGACACCATGGTCCCTTGTGTTAGACACCATGGTCCTTGTGTTAGACACCATGGTCCCTTGTGTTAGACACCATGGTCCTCGTGTTAGACACCATGGTCCTTGTGTTAGACACCATGGTCCTCGTGTTAGACACCATGGTCTCTCGTGTTAGACACCATGGTCCCTTGTGTTAGACACCATGGTCCTCGTGTTGAACACCATGGTCCTTGTGTTAGACACCATGGTCCCTTGTGTTAGACACCATGGTCCTTGTGTTAGACACCATGGTCCTCGTGTTGGACACCATGGTCCTTGTGTTAGACACCATGGTCCCTTGTTAGGACACCAAGGTCCTCGTGTTAGACACCATGGTCCCTTGTTCGACACCATGGTCCCTTGTGTTAGACACCATGGTCCTTGTGTTAGAACCATGGTCCTCGTGTTAGACACCATGGTCCTCGTGTTAGACACCATGGTCCTTGTGTTAGACACCATGGTCCCTGTGTTAGCACCATGGTCCTCTGTGTTAGACACCATGGTCCCTTGTGTTAGACACCATGGTCCTCGTGTTAGACACCATGGTCTCGTGTTAGACACCATGGTCCTCGTGTTAGACACCATGGTCCTTGTGTTAGACACCATGGTCCTTGTTAGACACCATGGTCCTCGTGTTAGACACCATGGTCCCTTGTGTTAGACACCATGGTCCCTTGTGTTAGAACACCATGGTCCTCGTGTTAGACACCATGGTCCTTGTGTTAGAACCATGGTCCCTTGTGTTAGACACCATGGTCCCTTGTGTTAGACACCATGGTCTCTTGTGTTAGACACCATGGTCCTTGTGTTAGACACCATGGTCTCTCGTGTTAGACACCATGGTCTCTTGTGTTAGACACCATGGTCCTCGTGTTAGACACCATGGTCCCTTGTGTTAGACACCATAGGTCCTTGTGTTAGACACCATGGTCCCTTGTGTTAGAAACCATGGTCTCTCGTGTTAGACACCATGGTCTCTCGTGTTAGACACCATGGTCCTTGTGTTAGACACCATGGTCCCTTGTGTTAGACACCATGGTCCCTTGTGTTAGACACCATGGTCCTCGTGTTAGACACCATGGTCCCTTGTGTTAGACACCATGGTCCCTTGTGTTAGACACCATGGTCCTCGTGTTAGACACCATGGTCCTTGTGTTAGACACCATGGTCCCTTGTGTTAGACACCATGGTCCTTGTGTTAGACACCATGGTCCCTTGTGTTAGACACCATGGTCCTCGTGTTAGACACCATGGTCCTCGTGTTGTTAGACACCATGGCCTCATTTAGACACCATGGTCCCTTGTGTTAGACACCATGGTCCCTTGTGTTAGCACCATGGTCCTTGTGTTAGACACCATGGTCCTTGTGTTAGACACCATGGTCCCTTGTGTTAGACACCATGGTCCTTGTGTTAGACACCTGGTCTTGTGTTAGACACCATGGTCCCTTGTGTTAGACACCATGGTCCTTGTGTTAGACACCATGGTCCCTTGTGTTAGACACCATGGTCGTCGTGTAGACACCATGGTCCTTGTGTTAGACACCATGGTCGTCGTGTGAACACCATGGTCCCTTGTTAGACACCATGGTCTCTCGTGTTAGACACCATGGTCCCTTGTGTTAGACACCATGGTCCCTTGTGTTAGACACCATGGTTCCTCTTGTGTTAGGCCACCATGGTCTCTCGTGTTAGACACCATGGTCTCCTAGTGTTAGACACCATGGTCTCTCGTGTTAGACACCATGGTCCCTGTGTTAGACACCATGGTCCTCGTGTTTAGACACCATGGTCTCTGTGTTAGACACCATGGTCTCTCGTGTTAGACACCATGGTCTCTTGTGTTAGCACCATGGTCCTCTTGTTAGACACCATGGTCCTTGTGTTAGACACCATGGTCCTTGTGTTAGACACCATGGTCCCTCTTGTTAGACACCATGGTCCCTTGTGTTAGACACAATGGTGGTGGAGTGTGGAGTGGTGGGGTGTAGGTGGTGGGGTGTAGGTGGTGGGTGTGGGTGGTGGGGTGTAGGTGGTGGGGTGTGGGTGGTGGGGTGTAGGTGGTGGTGTGGGTGGTGTGGGTGGGGTGTGGGTGGTGGGGTGTGGGTGGTGGGGTGTGGGTGGTGGGTGTGGGTGGTGGGTGTAGGTGGTGGGGTGTGGGTGGTGGGTGTGGGTGTGTGGGGTGTGGTGGTGGGGTGTGGGTGGTGGGGTGTGGGTGGTGGGGTGTGGGTGGTGGGTGTGGTGGGGTGTGGGTGGTGGGTGTGGGTGGTGGGGTGTGGGTGGTGGGGTGTTGGTGGTGGGGTGTAGGTGGTGGGGTGTTGGTGGTGGGGTGTAGGTGGTGGGGTGTAGGTGGTGGGGAGCGTGCGGCCAGTGATGGAGAGTTAGTGTGACCGCCACCTCCAACATCCTGTACAACACGGCGGCCGCTGGTTACCCACCACTATTGGCGACTGGGATTGCTTGTTATGCACACCACGCTCCACCTAACGACTCCACGTGGACTAGCCACCCAGGGTCGTCATGGCAACCGTCCAGGCGGGTGTGTGAGTGGCTAGCGTGGAGCGGGTGGTGTGACGTCATCGCTGTATGTGGCAGGTTGATGCACGGAGTCTTGGGGAGCGTCGCCATTGGCTCAGACACCAGGTACGGAGCCACTAATTGGCTGTCGCCCGGCCAATGGGATACGGGCGGGAAATGCACACACGTGGATGAGGGATTTGGTCAGAGAAGAAGCTAAAGAAGTTTGTCAGCGTTGAGAGTTTCTGGGAGGAAAAAGTAAGCGAAATGCCAGTAGTGGCGGAGGTTCACCCACGCTGGCGGTCCTGATGACGAAATATATCTTGTGGGGCCAACTAACTCACACACACACACACCCACCAGCCCGCCCTACTAGCTCACACACACACCACCAGCCGCCCACTACTAGTCACACACACCCCAGCCCGCCCACTGCTAGCTCACACACACACCCACCAGCCCGCCCACTACTAGCTCACACACACACCCACCAGCCCGCCCACTACTAGCTCACACACACCCACCAGCCCGCCCACTACTAGCTCACACACACCACCAGCCCGCCCTAGCTCACACCCAGCCCGCCCACTACTAGCTCACACACACACCCAGCCCGCCTACTAGCTCCACACACACACACACAAACGCCCGCCCACTACTAACACCCACATACACCCGCCCGCCCACAACACTGGGGCGTCACATGCCGCCCACAACATGGGATTTGTAACATAATTATGATAAGAAGAGAGACCCGCTGCTCCGCCACCCACACACGCCCTCCGAGTGCTTTACTGCGCCTCGCCACGCCTCGCCACGCCCCGCCACGCCTCCCTGCGTCTCGCCCCTTGTCTAACATCACCACGCCACGCCACTGCTTCCCACACCTCGCCCTTCTCAATGTTCCCCAGTGCCTCGCCCGCCTCCCCTGCCTCCTGCGCCTACTCTGTGTTTTCTCATAACCATCCATCTGGCCCCACGAATACAGCACAAACCTACCAAGAATTTCTTCCTCCGCTCGCATCCCTCACCTCACCACGCCCGCCACTCCATCCTCACCTCACCACGCTTCGCCACTCCATCCCTCATCACCACGCCTGCCACGCCATCCCTCCCCCCATCCCCCCCCCCCTAACCTAACCTCACCACGCCTCGCACGCCATCCCTCCCTTACCACGACATCCTCACCTCACCACGCCAACCCAACCCTCCACCACGCCTCGCCACGCCATCCCTCCCTTACCACGCATCCCCCACCCCACCACGCCCAACCTAACCTCACCACGCCCGCCACGCCATCCCACCCGACATCCCCACCCCACCACGCCCACCTAACCCTCACCACGCCCGCCACGCCATCCCTCCCTTTACCACGCCATCCC
>NW_024753585.1:5000-25000 GCF_018991925.1 Homarus americanus | reverse complement strand
CTACGTTGGGAATGGCTCTAATGATAGTGGTGGGTGGAGGTGGTGGTGTGGGTGGTGGTGGTGGTGGTGTGGTGGGTGGTGTGGGTGGTGGTGGTGTGTTGTGGGTGGTGGTGGAGGTGGTGTGTGGGTGGTGGTGGTGTGGGTGGGTGGTGGTGTGTGGTGGTGGTGGGTGGTGGTGGTGGGTGGTGGTGGTGGGTGGTGGTGGGTGGTGGTGGTGGTGGTGGTGGTGGGGTGGTGGTGTGGTGTGGGTGGTGTGGGTGGTGGTGGTGGTGGTGGTGGTGGGTGGTGTGGTGGTGTGGGTGGGTGGTGGTGATGGTGTAGTGGTGGTGGTGGTGGTGGTGGTGTGTGGTTGGTGGTGGTGTGGGTGGTGGTGTGTGGTGGTGGTGGTGGTGGTGTGGGTGGTGGTGGTGGTGGTGTGGGTGGTGGTGGTGTGGGTGGTGGTGGTGGTGGTTGGTGGTGGTGGTGTGGGTGGTGGTGGTGGTGATGGTGGTGGTGTGGGTGGTGGTGTGGGTGGTGGTGGTGTGGGTGGTGGTGGTGGTGGTGGTGGTGTAGTGGTGTGGGTGGTGGTGGTGGTGGTGGTGGTGGTGGTGGTGGTGGTGGTGGGGTGGGGGTGGTGGGTGGTGGTGGTGGTGGTGGTGGTGGTGTAGTGGTGGTGGTGGTGGTGGTGGTGGTGGTGGTGATGAGAATGTTTGTGGTGAGGATTAAAACAACCACACAACCACAACAACCAACAACAACATCAACAACCACAACAACAACAACAACAACAACAAAACATCAACAACAACAACAACAACATCCAATATACCTGTCGCACTTAATTAAAAAACAACTCACAAACAATAATAATAACTATCCCAATCATCATTAACTACCTAACTAACTAGATAACTACCTCTGTGACGTCACTTAATCACACTAATGATGCATGGATGTTCAAGGTACTTAGTGACTTAAGAGGAACAACATTGGTCATTACTTGGAGGCACTGAGAGAGAGAGAGAGGGGGATTCCTTGGCCCCCACCTTGCCCCCTACCTCCCCCCCCTCCCTTGCCCCTCACCCTCCCCCTCCCCTTGCCCCTCACCTCCTCCCTCCCTTGCCCCTCACCTCCCTCCTCCCTGCCCCTCACCCCTCCTCCCCACCTCCCTCCCTGCTCCCTCACCTCCCTCCCTTGCCCCTCACCTCCTCCTTGCCCCTCACCTCCCTCCCTGCTCCTCACCTCCTCCTTGCCCCTCACCTCCCCTCCCTTGCCCCTCACCTCTCATGTATACACATAATTCCTCATCATTTATCAAATATTCATCAATTATTAATACGCCAAAACAAAAACAACAACAAATACACCAAATAAAACAGAATAAAACGAAACACAAAACCACTAGAGAGAATATATTTTGTCAGCCGCCAGAATTTTGTGTTTTTTTCGTGGTGTTTTTTCGTTTTCGTTTTTTCGTTTTTTTTTCGTTTTTTTCGTGTTTTTTTTATGAATTTACAGTCGTCGACGCTATATGACATTTTTCTAACAGAAGGTCTTTGATAACGTACGTATTTGGATTCTATCTATTTTTGTTTGAGGGGAGGATGGGTGGGTGGGGAAGGAGGGGGAGAAGGGGGTTAGGATGAAATTGGGGAGGTGGGAGAGGGTAGGAGGGAGGGAGGGAGGAGATAGGTGGAGGAGGAAATGGGGTGCAGGTTAGGTGAAGGATGGAGTAGGGAGAGGGAGGTGGAAGGGGAGCAGGGTAAAGAGGGAAGGTGAGGTGGGGGATAGAAGGTGGAGTAGCAGTAAATAAACAACAATAATAATCCCACAAGAAAATAGGAAAACAAAAGACGAAACAATAAGAGATCCAACACCTTATATAGAGGATCAAACACCTTATATTATAGAGGATCCAACACCTTATATAGAGGATCAAACACCTTATATTATAGAGGATCCAACACCTTATATACTGTAGAGATCCAACACCTTATGTAGAGGATGAAATACCTTATATTATAGAGGATCAAACACCTTATATAGAGGATCAAACACCATATATTATAGAGGATCAAACACCTTATATTATAGAGGATCCAACACCTTATATAGAGGATCAAACACCTTATATTATAGAGGATCCAACACCTTATATAGAGGATCCAACACCACGACCCTCTACTGTAGCAGCTGTCTGTGTGTGTGTGTGTTCTAATATAACCTGTACTGTCCAGTCTTAAAATTTATAACCAGTGGAAGGAGTAAAGATCTACACCTAACCTAACCTAACCTAACCTAACCTAACCTAACCTAAAGACGAAACATCCTAAGATGAAGACAATGTAAGAGCCTTTATTCTTATGGGGACATCTATCACTTTTACCACCAATCAGAATTCATTTATACCTCGGGTCAACACTGTGTGGATGTCCTTACTGTGGGATAACACTGTGTGGATGTCCTACTGTGGGTTAACACTGTGTGGATGTCCTTACTGTGGGTTAACACTATGTGATGTCCTTACTGTGGGTTAACACTGTGATGTCCTTACTGTGGGATAACACTGTGTGGATGTCCCATTGTGGGATAACACTGTGTGGATGTCCTTACTGTGGGATAACACTGTGTGGATGTCCTTACTGGGTTAACACTGTGTGGATGTCCTACTGTGGGATAACACTGTGTGGATGTCCTTACTGTGGGTTAACACTGTGTGGATGTCCTTACTGTGGGATAACACTGTGTGGATGTCCTTACTGTGGGTTAACACTGTGTGATGTCCTACTGTGGGTTAACACTGTGTGGATCCTCTTACTGTGGGTTAACACTGTGTGGATGTCCTTACTGTGGGATAACACTGTGTGATGTCCTTACTGTGGGTTAACACTGTGTGGATCTCCTACTGTGGGTTAACACTGTGTGGATGTCCTTACTGTGGGTTAACACTGTGTGGATGTCCTTACTGTGGGTAACACTGTGTGGATCCTCTTACTGCGGGTTAACACTGTGTGGATCTCCTTACCACATCGTGTTTATTCTACGTTAAATACTCTCCAACAGTCGGTGGTAAAGGGGACGACTTCTCCGTATGGTTGTGACATAGAACACGCGTTCCTATCTCCCTGGGGCTTTTAATTGTAAATAATAATAATAATGTTTTGGTGAATTTGTGAATTTGACAGTAATTTTAGCCTAAAGTTGAGTAAATAATGAAAAATTACACCATTTCAGTAACACGGTGTACATATATATACTCAACTATGTGGTAAATACACCTCCAAAAACAGGAACCATTTAGGAATGTTATATAATTCAACATGGTCACCATCCCGAGGTCCCCTAAAACACTAACAGGAAGCAGTTTTGTTGATGTTCATTATACACAAAAAAAATATAGGAAAATTTGATCAGACTAAACCACGATAACATAAACCTAACTCATGATGACGACGGCACATCACCACAACACTTCATTATCACACATAAACTAAAAATAATAAATAAGACGTCTAACACATCTGGCCACACTACAGGAGAAACATTGAGGTGTTGTGAACCAGCGTAAACATCGTGGATATTATAATAACAAACATCTTGAACATGGAGTCTCATTCATACACACACACTCACACTTCATACGTCGAGGCATACTGGTGATGATGCCTTTGACGTCATCTGGCATACTGGTGATGATGCCTTTGACGTCATCTAATGCTAGGTCCTCCACTCCTGTACTGTATAGTGGGCGTGGCATTGGATAATATAACCCAATCATATTTAATTTAGACTAAGTTCTTGTGATCTTATTGGATGGTCCATTATTGCAGTTTCCTCCTTCCTCTCATGTCAATATCTCGTGCCGATACCAGAGGGCATTCAGTGTACCTCCTACTATCAGGTGGAGGTCCGTCCGTGCGTCCAAACAGCCTCCTGCCCACGCCACACCTCCACCACAGCGGTCAGTAACCAACAACATCGACGCCTACATAACTCCCCCTGTGACGTCTCCACACCCTTACACATCTATCGTTAGTCGATACTGTAAATTAACTCTGAAGCTGTGAGCGGCTCTGGCCCACGGTGGCGTTCATCATGACACAGGTGCCGGTGACGTGCTTCTTCGTCTGGCGTTCACTGACACAGGTGCCGGTGGCGTGCTTCTTCGTCTGGCGTTCATCATGACACAGGTGCCGGTGACGTGCTTCGTCTGGCGTTCATCATGACACAGGTGCCGGTGGCGTGCTTCTTCGTCTGGCGTTCATCGCGACACGTGCCGGTAACGTGCTTCTTCGTCTGGCGTTCATCATGACACAGGTGCCGGTGACGTGCTTCTTCGTCTGGCGTTCATCAAGTCATCGTTATGGCGACTATTGACCATCTCTCATTGTCTGGTCTCATAATCACTTCGAGGTCTCTCACCAGAATCACTCCGGGCAAGAAACTTTCCTCTGGCCGTCCCGTCTGGCCAAGGTTGATGACATAACAGTGGTAGAGTGGAGAGGCGTGTACGACCTTCACCCGGCCTCCTGGTGTATAACCCGGCCTCCTGGTGTATAACCCGGCCCAACCTGCCTCCTGGTGTATAACCCGGCTCCTGGTGTCAACCTGCCTCCTGGTATAACCGGCCTCCTGGTGTATAACCTGGCCTCCTGGTGTATAACCCGGCCTCCTGGTGTATAACCCGGCCTCCGGTGTATAACCCGGCCTCCTGGTGTATAACCTGCCTCCTGGTGTATAACCTGCCTCCTGGTGTATAACCTGGCCTCCTGGTGTATAACCTGCCTCCTGGTGTCTAACCCGGCCTCCTGTATAACCCGGCCTCCTTGGTGTATAAACCCGGCCTCCTGGTGTATAACCCGGCCTCCTGGTGTCAACCTGGCCCCTGGTGTATAACCTGGCCTCCTGGTGTATAACCCGGCCTCCTGGTGTATAACCCGGCCTCCTGGTGTATAACCCGGCCTCCTGGTGTATAACCCGGCCTCCTGGTGTATAACCCGGCCTCTGGTGTATAACCCGGCCTCCTGGTGTATAACCCGGCCTCCTGGTGTATAACCCGGCCTCCTGGTGTATAACCCGGCCTCCTGGTGTATAACCCGGCCTCCATGCACCCCCTCCTCCACACTTTCAGAGACATCAACCCATTAGGACCATTTTTCTCTGTCTGTCACCACCCTCATACACCTGCACGACCATGATGACTTCAGCCTGACATCACCTGACATCACCAAAGCCTCACCGACCAACCAGACATACAGACAAAGAACTTCCTGTCGACATTAGACTGCTGACTGGCCTGACTTGACTGTCTAAACAAGGAGAACTTCACCGAGGGGGGTTGAAACACAGTGACACAAGGCGGTGTTATACCAGGCAGGATTTACTACATCTAGGTCATGTAACTCTCAAGTCAACCACACAGGTAAATATTTCAAGCATGTTTGTTGTTAGTTCATCTGTGTCAAACCTAATCCTCCTGTAATGTTTATTGACTAGTGTGTATTATTCCTAAAGTGATGAAGAATACAACAAAATACACAAATACATCGGAGAAGTGTGTTGTATACGTGTATAAAACCATAATTATAACAGGTAACATTAACAGGGAATTAGGATAAACAAATTAAGTTTGTTTATCTATACACCCCATCTACACAACCATCACCTCTCATCCCCCACCCCCCCATCTACACAACCCCATCACCTCTCCCACCCCCCCACCCCCCCATCTACACAACCCATCTCTCCTCATCCCCCCCCCATCTACAACCCCATCACCTCCTCTCCTCCATCCCCACCACCCCCCCCAGGACACTCACACAAGACAAAGAAACATGCAGTATAACTCACCCCAAAAGCGACAAGTTAGGCAGTAGGACTAGACGTTTGTGTTTCCCAGGATGATCGTCGACGCCCTTACCACCCATTTCTCGTCCAACCTGGAAAAAAAAAGTCTTGAAATAACATTGTTGTTTGTTTTCCTAGGATGACTGTCTTTCACTACTAACCATCCTAGACGTTTCACCTAGAAGAAAAATAATACGTGAATATTTGTTTTTTCCTAGGATGATTATTATCTACATTGTTACGACTCAACTGGGGAAAAAATATGCTAATAATAATTTTGTTTCCCAGGATGATATCAACATTGTTACGACTCGACTAGGAAAAAAAATATCAGCAATAATTTTCTTTCCCAGGATGATTGTCTTCATTATTACATCGCTCCTGGAAGAAAAAAAAAGGTTAGTGATGTTTGCGTTTCCCAGGATAATTGTCTTCACCACCCAGGCTCCTCAGCTTCATCTGGGAGAAAAAACTTAGGGTCGGTAAGAGTCAAAGTTTGAGAGTTGTCGACTTTCTTATTACTGGAGGAGAGGGAGAGGTGAGAGGGAGGGAGAGGTGAGTGGGAGGGAGGTGTGAGTGGGAGGGAGGTGAGGAGAAAGGGAGGTGAGTGGGAGGGAGGAGGTGAGGAGAGGTGAGGAGGTGGGGAGGGAGGTGGGGAGGAGGGTGAGTGGGGAGGAGAGGGTGAGGAGGGAGGGGGAGAGGTGGAGTGGGGAGGGGAGGGTGAGGAGAGGGAGGGGGTGTGGGGAGGGAGGAGGTGAGGAGAAGGGATGGGTGGAGTGGGGAGGGAGAGGTGGGGAGAAGAGGGAGGGGGAGTGGGAGGGAGAGGTGAGGAGAAGAGGAGGGTGAGAGGAAAAGTTAAAGGAGGAAAGAAGGAAAGGAAAGAAAGGAAGAAAGGAAGGAAGGAAAGAAATAAAGGAAGAGAAGGAATGAGGAAGGGAATGAATACACGATTACAGACAGTCAAAAATAAAAACACCCTTCCCTCTTCCTTACTCCCTTCCATTCCCCTTTACCTCCCTTATTTTCCCCCCCTTTCTTTCTTTCTCTCTCCTCTTCCTTAATTCCTCTCTCTCTCTCTCTCTCTCTCTCTCTCTCTCTTCCTAATTAATTTTTCTCACCTGCCTCACCTGAACCAGCAGACAAGTGAGGTTGTTTCTTCTCGACGCTGACTGACAGGTGAGTTATCTTTATTAACAGGTATTTAATTATATTTTACCTGTGTTTATATAATTGGTGTTGTATTTTTCTTAATTTTTTCTTATTCTTTATTAATTTTTTTTTACAACTGTTGTATTTTTTGTGAGTTGTGGTTTTAAGGGTTATTGGTAGTTGTTGTTGTAGTGCTAGTAGTTGCAGTGGTGGTGGTTTGGGTAGGTGGTACACACACACACACACACACACACACACACACACACACACACACACACACACACACACACACACACACACACACACACACACACACACACACACACACACACACACACACACACACACACACAGACACACACACACACACACACACACACACACACACACACACACACACACACACACACACACACACACACACACACACACACACACACACACACACACACACACAACACACACACACACACACACACACACACACACACACACACACACACACACACACACACACACACACACACACACACACACACACACACACACACACACACACACACACACACACACACACACACACACACACACACACACACACACACACACACACACACACACACACACACAGCACACACACACACCTACCTCTCCCTCACCCTCCCTCTCCCTCAGCCCACCTACCTCTCCCTCGCCCACCTCCCTCTCCCTCAGCCACACCTCCCTCTCCTCAGCCACCTACCTCTCCCTCAGCCACCTACCTCTCCCTCGCCCACCTCCCTCTCCCTCAGACCTCCCTCTCCCTCCTACCTCTCCCTCAGCCCTCTCCCTCAGACCTCCCTCTCCTCAACATCTCCCTCTCCCTCAGCCACACCTCCCTCCCTCCCCCCCTACCTCTCCCTACCTCTCCTCAGCCACCTCCCTCTTCCTCAGCCACCTCCCTCTCCCTCAGCCACCTCCCTCTCCCCTCAGCCACACCTCCCTCTCCCTCACCCACCTCCCTCCCTCAGCCACCTCCCTCACCACACCTCCTCTCCCCTCAGCCCACCTCCCTCTCCCTCAGCCACACCTCCTCCCCTCAGCCACACCTCCTCTCCTCAGCCACACCTCCCTCTCCCTCAGCCACCTACCTCTCCTCAGCCACACCTCCCTCTCCCTCAGCCACACCTCCCTCTCCTCAGCCACCTACCTCCTCCCTCAGCCACCTCCTCTCCCTCAGCCACACCTCCTCTCCTCAGGTGTATCACTCTCACCTTTACATAATTAATCACCAGTCAATATTAATCACAACCTTTCATAATATTACAATAAACCATTAAGTATTAATTTCATTTCAAAAACCTAAAACATATAAGTGAATCATTATCTTAAACCAACTCATAAAACGAAAAGAGACTTGTAACCTTATAGTGGCGTGATAGTGTGGCGTGATAGTGTGGCGTGATGAGTGTGGCGTGATAGTATGGCGTGATAGTGTGGCGTGATAGTGTGGCGTGATATTATGGCGTGATAGTGTGGCGTGATAGTGTGGCGTGATAGTGTGGCGTGATAGTGGCGTGATAGTGTGGCGTGATAGTGTGGCGTGATAGTGTGGCGTGATAATGTAGCGTGATGGTGTGGCGTGATAGTGTGGCGTGATAGTGTTTGATGAGTATTATTGGTTGTGGGTTAATATTTTCATCAATACAGCTTGTGTTTGAAGGTAGAGAACACAACATTGTAGACGAGTATATTACTTTCACACCTGTCCTCCTCAGCCACATCCTTCTCAGCCACACCTGTCCTCCCTCAGCCACACCTGTCCTCCCTCAGCCACACCTGCCTCTCCCTCCCTCAGCCACACCTGTCCCCTCAGCCACACACCCTGCCTCCCTCCCCTCAGCCACACCTGTCCTCCCTCAGCCACACCTGTCCTCCCTCAGCCACACCTACCTCTCCCTCAGTCACATCTGCTACTTGCCATCAGGAAATATTAAAATTTTTATTCTTTAATTGATGGAGAATAAGAAACAGTTTAGATGATAACTTCTTACTTTGATGGTTGTTGAGGAGTTAGGGTGTAGTGTAGTGTAGTGTAGTGTAGTGTAGTGTAGTGTAGTGTAGTGTAGTGTAGTAGTGTAGTGTAGTGTAGCGTAGTGTAGTGAATTATTTTGTCAGTTAAAGCCTTGTATTGACCCCTGATGCCGGCAGGTGAACATATCGTAACAGAAAAGACATCATATGAAAACAAAGTCACTTCCACATTGAGACATAATATAAAAGACCTTTATAAATGATGGCAGATGAAAGAAATTATTTAATGAATGAAGATATAATGAAAACAGTTGTGGAGTTATTTGTCATGTGATATATGTAGTCAGGTTGAACACAAGAAAAGGTGGAGGAATTTGTGTTATTTTCCTTTAAAAGTCGACGAAATAACTGACGTGTTATCAATAGGTGGAGTGGAGTGGAGTGGAGTGGAGTGGGGTGGAGTGTAGTGTAGTGGAATGTAGTGTAGTGTAGTGTAGTGTAAGCAGTAGTTACATTGTTGATCTCAGACACACACACACACACACACTGGAAGGCCCATGTAAACAACACAATCAAGGCAGCCTCGTACCGACTCTACATGCTACGAAGACTTAGGTCACTTGGGACACCCACGCCAGAGCTGAGGACCATCTACAACGCCTTTATTCTCCCCAAACTAACGTACGCGTCACCAGCCTGGTCGTCTTCTCTCAACTCCACCCAACAACGTCAGCTAGAGAAGGTACAGAAAAGGGCCTGCAGAATCATGCTCGGCGCAGACTACTCCGGCTACACCAACGCTCTCACCACCCTGGAAATGCCATCCCTCAGTGACCTCCACCACCAAGCACTGGAAAGGTTTGGCAGCCAACTAATGCACCACCCTCGTCATCGCCACCTCCTGCCACCTGCAGTACCCCACCCAACTTGCGCAGTCCGCCACTACAACAAAATTCAGCCCATAAGAGCCCGCACGGATAGATATAAGAACAGCACCATCCCATCTATTGTTAAAATAATAAACAACTCCTGATTTATGTACTGTACAGCCCTGTAAATGTATTCAACGTATATCATTATGTCTAAATCACATGTAAGTCTGTATATTTTCAGCCACCGGCTGCAACTACATTAATAAACCGTTTATTATTATTATTATTATTATTATTATTATTATTATTATTACACACACACACACACACACACACACACACACACACACACTTTAAAACTAGTATAATACGAATCTATCAAAAAATCACTAGGTAACTGATCAAAAATTTATCTGAGTCAGTGAGCGAGTCAGTAAATCAGTCAATCAGGGAAGAGAAGCATTCATAGAGCTCGTTGACGCAGCAATAAAAGCCACATCTATTTTTTTCCCAGAATAACTTTTCGTCGAACTGAGAGAAATTTTATTTGGTAAAACTGCTCAGGAATGAAGAGGTCAGCAGCCCTTACCACATCCCCGCAGCTACCAGAGAAAGAAAGAAAGAAAGAAAGAAAGAAAGAAAGAAAGAAAGAAAGAAGGATTCGTTTTTCAAGACCTTTAAACTAACTGAGAATAATTAAGTGGTGTGGAAGACATGTTAGGGTGTGGGCTATGCTGAGGGTGAGAGACGGACAGACAGATGGATTACAAGAAAAGGAAGAGTAACAAATGTGTGTGTGTGTGTGTGTGTGTGTGTGTGTGTGTGTGTGTGTGTGTGTGTGTGTGTGTAACCTGCTCATTATATACCTGCACTGTCTATGTAAATTATATACCTGCACTGCCTATATACGCGTTCGATCAATATAAATTCCTCTGATGGCTTCATTGTATATCTATGAAACTGTCTATCCATTTATCTATCGAATAAAATTGAATCTAACCATCTATCTATTGACTACACCATACATACATACATACATACATACATACATACATACATACACTGACGCCACGTATAATTAGTGTATCAAGTTAGTTTAATATTTTCATTGGCCAGATTGAAGAAAAATTTCACCCAATCAATGTATTTCAGTCAGGTCACGGGTCACGGGTCATGGGCTTCATGGGTCACAGGTCATGGGTCATAGGTTACGGGTCATGGGTCACGGGTCACGGGTCACAGGTCACGGGTCACAGGTTACGGGTCACAGGATGGGAGTATGGGAGAACATAGTGGTTGGGTGGATGACAAGGTTAGGTTAGGTTAGGTTAGGTCATTGTGGAGGTTAGGTAAGGTATAATATAGTACGTACAAGTATGTGGGCAGTGTGTGATCTTGTTGAGCCGGGCGTTTACTGGTGGTTAGTGGTGAGAGAGAGAGAGAGAGAGAGAGAGAGAGAGAGAGAGAGAGAGAGAGAGAGAGAGAGAGAGAGAGAGAGAGAGAGAGAGAGTGTGTGTGTGTGTGTGTATAACTCACCAAAACCACAACAAATTAAACATCAATCAAGTGGATACAAACCCTGCCCACTGTTATTATAATTCTCTTTAGTCACCCCTGAAAACTGTCCCTTATCATCGTTTTCTTTAATCCCGAGAAATCTTATTATGTTAGTAAGCGATAAATATAACAAATAATGAAAAATTGTAAGTAATGGGTAATAATAAAGCAATAATGAATAAATACTGAATATATATAAAATAATGAGTGTTTATCAGAGGATGACCAAAAGTAGACCATATTTTCCTACGAACCTTCTAATTATCGAGCTCTGAGGCCTTACAACACACAAGATTAACCTGAAATTCATTACTGTTTTGGTCGAGATGTCGTGTTTACAAAGACATACACACATACACCAACACACACATACACCAACACACACATACACCAACACACACATACACCAACACACACATACACCAACACACACATACACCAACACACACATACACCAACACACACATACACCAACACACACATACACCAACACACACATACACCAACACACACACACCAACACACACATACACCAACACACACATACACCAACACACACATACACCAACACACACATACACCAACACACACATACACCAACACACAAACAGACAGACAGAGATACGGCAGGAAGCTCTACGTTCCTTCTCTAAGATATGATAGAAGACAATAAACAAAATCAAAGAAAACGGGAAACTGACTTAAAGAAAACGGGAAACTGACTTAAAGAAAACGGGAAACTGAGATTTGTGTGGGGGGGAGGACTAAGGAATTTATCGACCAATTAGCAGTGAAGGTAATGACCTCAACGACCATTACTAATTAACAGGTGTAATTAACAGGTGTAATTAACAGGTGTAATTAGACGATACTGAGCCTTTGTGTAGGAATAAATTAATCCGTCTTTTGATGTTCAGTTTGGGTGAGGTTTATTCACTTGCCTTTGTCCTGAATACATAATAGAATTGGAATAAATTACCACTGGATAACTTTTAAAGGACACACACACACACACACACACATACACACACCCACACACACACACACACACACACACACACATTCTCCTCTTGACAACTGTGACCAATGGACCTCTTGAGTACGTCCTAATTAATTAATCAATATAAGCAGGTAAAAGTCACCTGGACGGACCGGACCTTACACTTCACACACACACACCTGCTCAAAATGGGTTTGTTTACATACGTCATACACAGCTGATTGATGTTGTCTCAAAGTTGGCGGGGAAGTCAAATCTGTACCGGATAAACATTATATATTTATTTTTATTTGTATATTTTATCATTTTATTAATATTAAGTGTTGGTGAATAAATGATATGTTTTTATTTATGTTACGTATACACCTGAGTCTCACACCTGGCCTCACCTGGCTTTGTTTACATAATATCAGCTGATTGATATTTATATGTTGTTGTTGTTGAACTGTGTTGGTTGATGAGGAAAATCTCTGCTTTTATTTTGTTTTCTTATGATTCAGATAAAACAAGTGTTCGGAACATATATAAACACACACATACACACCGCGAACACACACAGAGAGAGAGAGAGAGAGAGAGAGAGAGAGAGAGAGAGAGAGAGAGAGAGAGAGAGAGAGAGGTACAGGTGTATCAGAATCACAGGTTCAACAAAAACAATTTACCAATAATAATTCTATAATGTTAAGTTTCCTGGCACACTCCATCCTCCTACCTCCTCACGTCTACCCCTCACGTCCACCCCTCACGTCCACCCCTCTCACACCCCGCTCCTCACCACCCCCCCTCCCCCTCCCTCTGTTGGTGAAGGGAGGGGGAGGGAGGGAAGGGGAGTAGACGCACTAAGTAAACGCATAAAGGAAATCGAGAAAGATGTCAAGAGTGAAATATAGCGAAGCTCCTGGAGTGTACCTAACACACACACACACACACACACACACACACACACACACACACACACACACACACATCAATGGCAAGATAGCCGACATATTAAGCTTGTATCCACTTTTTTTTTACACCTAATTGCTAAGTCAATCCCCATGTATAGAACCACACACACAATGTACTTGAATGCCTCTCATGCAGACGTGAATAACAAAGTGTGCGGCCAGACATATTGCCTCTCCCTGCCGTCTACCACTCATGCTATAGTGGGAATAATTCAACAACTATGTACAGAACTAAACGACCAATGTAATGCTCTGTAACACACACTCCACCACACACACACAGACACACACGCACAGACGCACACACACACATACAAACTTGAACACACCCACACACACACACACACACACACACACACACACACACACACACACACAAACAAGAACACACACACACACACACACACACACACACATACATGACCACACACACACACACACCAACCACACACACACACATGACCACACACTCCACCACACACACACACACACACACAGACACACAGACACACACACACACACAGACACACACACATGACCACTCACACACACACACTGAAATAAACTTCATCTAATTGAAGCCACCTAAGACAAAAACACAACACCTGTCCACAATAAACTCATAAAATTAATAAGAATAGAAAGAAAAAAATATATATTTGTGTTGCGGTTCTTACTATTATTCTTACTCCGACACTCCGCCATATTTGGGACGATGTTTACAATCCTCTAATTCCTTCTCTCTTAGTTCAAGGTTTAATCACCCAGTTTAACTACTTCAGTAAATAATATGTCATGTATATCATCATAACTGCCCTTTAAAGATATATTGATAGATTGAATTAAGAGAAGAAAAAAAACTAACACGATTCACCAAGCAAGGATATCTGAAATATTTCCCCCCACCAACAACAGATGGCGTTAGTCATGAAAAAAAAATCCTGGCGTCTGTTTATGTTTATTGCTGGTGTTTACTCCCGTGTCAGTGAGTGATCAGATGTCATATAAGGTCAGATCTCAACCTCTTAAACTGCTCTGTCTGTGAAGGAGAGAATCAGACTCTCTTTATGTGCCATGTAAACAGAGTGAACGTGTTGAGTACTGAGTGTTGTTGATGAGTACAGAGTGAGTGTGTTGAGTACAGAATGTTGAGTACTGCCGCTGGCTTGTCGTGACAGATTGATCTACAACTTTTATATTGTAATTTTCTATCACAACCCAGGGGTTAAGAAGTGAGTTTTAAGAGGTTAACAACAACAAAAACAATAATAATAATAATAATAATAATAATAATAATAATAATAATAATAATAATAATAATAATAATAATAAAATAATAATAACACATTCTAACAACAAAAAATAATAATAACAACAACAACAACAACAACAACAATAATGATAATAATAATAACAATAATAATAATAATAATAATAATATCTCTGCCAACACCTGTCTCAATTAACACACCTGTCTCACCTAACACACCTGTTTCACTTAACACACCTGCCTCACTAACACCTGTCTCACTAAACACACCTGTCTCACTAAACACACCTGCCTCACTAACACACCTGTCTCACTTAACACACCTCCACTAACACACCTGCCTCACCTAACACACCTGTCTCACTAAACACACCTCACCTAACACACCTGTCTCACTTAACACACCTCCACTAACACACCTGTCTCACCTAACAACATGAACAATACCTGTACAGTAGTTACCATCATTACCTACTCATTATTCCTAACTACACAACGAACCATCTCTCCTCCTTACAACTATTAACCAAATGATAAACAAGAAGAAACAAAAGGCAATAATAGCAAGAGGGGAAACCATCAAGAGATACAACCAATAACGCGAATCGAGTCTCATTAGTTCTCCCCACCAGCAACAGATGGCGCTGATAGTGGGCACCCTCCTCCCCCCCCGTCTGTTTATTTGTCATTTTGTTGGTTGACCTTTGATGGTGGCTGTTACGAGTGGCTGACGGAGGGAGGTGAAGGGCGTGGCTATAGTGTGTGTGTGAGTGTGTGTGTGTGTGTGTGAGTGTGTGTGTGTGTGTAGGTGTGTGTGTGTGTGTTATTGTTGATAGATTGAGATGAGTTGCTGTTGATGTTATAATGCATTAGTTGAATTACACACACACACACACACACACACACACACACACACACACACCTGGCTGTAGTGTGTCCTAACCTTCATTTAAATATCATGTACTGGACACACCTGCGGGAGACAACAAACAGGTAAACGATAAAAACAAATAATCACCTGAAGATTAGTCATCCCAACTTATTTTACCTGATAATTAAATACCTGAACGCTAACCTAACCTAACCTAACCTAACCCAACCTAACCTAACCCAACCCAATCCCAACCTAACCTAACCTAACCTAACCTAACCCAACCCAACCTAACCCAACCCAACCTAACCCAACCCAACCTAACCTAACCTAACCAACCTAACCTAACCTAACCCAACCTAACCCAACCTAACCTAACCTAACCTAACCTAACCTAACCTAACCCAACCTAACCTAACCTAACCTAACCTAACCTAACCTAACCTAACCTAACCTAACCTAACCCAACCTAACCTAACCTAACCTAACCTGAACGCTAACCTAACCTAACACAATTTTGTATAGACAGGTGTTTTTGGAGGGTGACTGTACATGAGTGTTTGACTGTACGAAGATTTGATACAGTCACTATTCTTGGGGTGACTGACAGACGAATGGAGACGAAAAACAAATGATAATAATTGGAATAAATTAGAAGAGGAAATAATAACCTGGAGTGGGAAATGAGAGGGGGGGGAAAATCGTAACTGGAGTGGGAGGGGGTATAGAGTGGGGAGGAGGGGGGGGATGGTGGAGTGACTGGGAACTCTGGAGTGAGTGACAGTAAGAAATAAAAGGCGTATCTGAAGAACCAAATAGGATAGAATGATGACAGGTTGAAGGTTGGAAGAATAAGAGGAAATTCAGGAAGGAATAACGTAGAATAGAGAGAGAAAGAGAAGATTAACATAGAGACACGGAATGAGAGCAGGACATTATCTTAACAACACCACCTACCCAGATCACCATGGAGGTTGTTATCAATGACTTCTCCGTGACATCACAGCTCAGGTGTAAACAAACAAGACTGATTGACGCCATCACCTGACAAACAAACCTGGAGTATTAAATATTTACCTGTAATTGACATTTTTGGCTGGAAATTCAGTCAAAAAGTTTATATAATAAATATAAATCAAAGTTTACATTAATTCTATAAACTACTAAGAAAAAAATACAAAAAATAACATCACGGGAACTGGTTATTGGCTTAGTTAAATCACACACGAAAAAAAAAAAAAAATCACCCCTCATTCACGTAAAAGAGCTTCCATCAGTGAAATCAGAAGAAACAGTCAGCCATTATATTAAATCAACACAAACTCATTAACGACGCCAACCAAACCTGACCCCCTATGTAATCTGTTCATATACATTAAATACAAACATCTTTAAATAAGGTTAATATGTACATTTGTTACATATTTATTGATAAGGTCCGAGGTATAATGTGGGTTTATTAGATGAGATGATGAATGGGTTTGTTTGTGTGTGTTTGTGTGTGTGTGTTTGTGTGTGTTTGTTTGTGTGTGTTTGTGTGTGTTTGTGTGTGTGTGTGTGTTTGTGTGTGTTTGTGTGTGTTTTTGTGTGTGTGTTTGTGTGTGTGTGTTTGTGTGTGTGTTGTGTGTTTGTGTGTGTTTGTGTGTGTGTGTTGTGTGTGTGTTTGTGTGTGTTTGTGTGTGTTTGTGTGTTTGAGCATTTTCCTCACTTTTGGTTTTTATCCTCTTTAATCCATTCATCACAAAACAGAGAAGTGAAGATGAGAGATAATGGATGAGAGATAATGATGAGAGATAATGGATGAGAGATAATGGATGAGAGATAAGGATGAGAGATAATGGATGAGAGATAGGATGAGAAATAATAATGAACAGCTTACACCACCACCACGAAACTCACCACCCACACCACACTACACCACACCACACCACACCACACCACACCACACCCACACACACACCACACCACCACCACACCACACCACAACCACACCACACCACACCACCACCACACCACACCACACCACACCACACCACACCACACCACACACCACACCACACCACACCACCACCACACCACACCACACCACACCACACCACACCACCACACCACACCACACCACACCACACCACACCACACCACACCACCACACCCATTAATCTTCACCTTAAGAGCAGCTTCAAAGTTCCCCCATGAGGCAAGGCGCAAACACTTTTACACCCCTCCCTCCTTCCTTCCTCCTCATTCCTTCCTTCCTTATTCATTCCTTCCTTCCTTCCTTATTCTATTCCTTCCTTCCCTCATTCATTCCTTCCTTCCCTCATTCCTTCCCTCCCTCCTCTTCCTTCCCTCTCATTCCTCCCTTCCTTCCTCTCCTCCTCCCTCCTTCCTTCCCTCTCCCCTTCCTTCCTTCCCTCCCTCCATCCCTCCCTCCTTCCTTACCTCCCTCCCTCCCTCCCCTTCCTTCCCTCCCTCCTTCTTCCCTCCTCCATCCTCCCTCCTTCCTTCCTTCCTTCCTTCTCTCCTTCCCCTTACACAGAGATCTAAACACCTTTTTTTTCTCCTCTGGCCAATTAAAGGAAGAGTTAACCCTGAAAAATCTCGAAGCTCCGGACTGAATCAAGCTTTGAATGAGGGGACGACGGACTGAATCAAGCTTTGAATGAGGGACGACGGACTGAATCAAGCTTTGAATGAGGGGACGAATTTTGTTTAAGTGGAAGAGTTCAGAGCTTCGTGAACCATAGTATTCGAAGCTTCAAATTATAAAACAATAGGTAGAAAACAGGTGTTCATTAATTAGTCCCGTGACAGGTGTTTATATTGGCAGGTCCTTCCACACACACACACACACACACACACACACACACACACACACCACACACACACACACACACACACTCCCCACACACACACACACACACACACACACACCACACCAACACACACACACACACACACACACACACACACACACACACACACTCACACACACACACACACACACACACACACACACACCTCACACACACACACACACACCACCCACACACACACACACACACACACACACACACACACACACACACACACACACACACACACACACACTAATAACCCTTAATGATATTCGTACTCGCTTCTATTCCAATGTAATCACGTTTGAGAGAAGTTCAAAATTGTAATTATTTCTTCAAATTAAAAAATGGAATTGGTATTTGGTGGTTAAGTGTTAATTGATCTCAGTATTTTTATCTCAGGTAGACAGTCACCGTTAATCCCTTGAGTGCAGTGGCATTAACCTTGAGTACGTGGCATTAACCCTTTAGTACGGTGGCACAACCCCTTGTGTGTGTGTGTGTGTGTATGTGTATATTGTGTCGTCTATGTAAGCCTGGAACACACAGCTCACCATTCATCACTTCTATTCACTATACTTCATCAAAACTCACTATGTCACCGCAACTCACTACACATCACCACAATTCACCACACCCCCACAACAACACACCACCACACACTACCGCAATCCACCACAATACGAGTCGTCCTATACTAATTACAATATTTAATTATAGTGTTCCCGTTGATCTGTAATCCCAGGAAACTCATTAAGTATTACAAACTACGTCCTTCTCTTCTCGATCCAATTATTGAAAGGAAAGAAGAAAAAAATAACTTAAATCCCTTTGTAAATTCATTAGTACCAACAGGCTTGGAAAAATGACTCAATTATATATTTTTTCATTGCTTCTACGTGAAAAAAAAGTCGTAAAAGGTTAGATTACATTAATATTTTCTATGACATTGGTGAGTTATTGGAAAAAAAGGGCTTCAATAGACACGTATTCTGAGTATTAAATTCATCAGGTAATAAATCAAAACAACTGAGAAATATAGATGAAATATTATTAACTCTTCAAGAATAATTTTTATTTTCGATATAAATATAAATCTTTAGATGGAGTAAATTTTCTTTATTCGTCTATAGTTTATTTATCAGTAGAAATAAATGAAAATCAGAGGAATATAAATACAAAAATCGATTCTTCGTGTATTTACAATCATTTCCCACCAAAACGAAAACAAATGAGAGATCAATTCTTCGATAATCTATAGTTTCTCTCTGTCACAACACAAAAAAAGGGGATAATTATTCTTCGAGAGTCTATGGTTTTTCTCGCCCCCCCTCAAAAAAAAAAACGCATCAATTAAGTTTATTTTTAATATTCGAGTCTATTGTTTTCCCCCATCCCAAGAGAAAACAACAATAGATGAAAAAACAAATATTCAAGTGTCTATATTTTTCCCCACCACCAATCAACAACTAAAAAAAACTAACATACAAAAAAAAAAAAAAGTCTTCAGGCGCCTTTAATTTTCCTCACACAAACACAGAAAAAAAAATCCCAGACCAACAAAAACTCAAAAACATTATACAGGTACATAATTTTTTCCCCGCTATGGGAAATAATTTAGTGAAGTTCTCAGG
>NW_024753584.1:0-12155 GCF_018991925.1 Homarus americanus | reverse complement strand
AACAACCACGACCATGATTATAACAACCACGACCATGATTATAACAATCACGACCATGATTGTAATAACCACGAACATGATTATAACAATCACGACAATGATTATAACAACCAGGACCATGACTATAACATCCAGGACCATGATTATAACAACCAGGACCATAGTTATAGCAACTGAGACCATGATTATAACAACCACGACCATGATTATAACAACCACGACCATGATTATAACAACCACGACCATGAATATAACAACCACGACGATGATTATATCAACCACGACCATGATTATAACAACATCGACAATGATTATAACAACCACGACAATGATTATATCAACCACGAATATGATTATAACAACCACGACCATGATTATAACAACTACGACCATGATCACAACAACTACAACCATGATTATAACAACCACGACAATGATCATAACCACGACCATGATTATGACAACTACGACCATGATTATAACAACCACAACCATGATTATAACAACCACTATCTTGATTATAACAGCCATCAATATGATTATAACAACCATGACCAAGGATTATAACAACGACGACCATGATTATAACAACAACGACCATGACGGAAGAACAACGACTATGAATATAACAACTTTATTGACCATTACATCTACAACCACTACCAAGGATTATAACAACCATTTAATCATGATTATAACAACCACGACAATGATTACAACAACGACGACTATGATTATAACACCCACGACCATGATTATAACAACCACGACAATGATTATAACAACCACGACTATGATTATAACATCCACGACCATGATTACAACAACGACGACCAAGATTAAAACAACCACGACCATGATTATAACAACCATGACCATGAATACAACAACCACGACCATGATTACAACAACCAGGACCATGATTATAACAAGCACGACTATGATTATAACAACCAAGACCATGATAATAACAACCACGACTATGATTACAACAACCACGACCATGATTACAACAACCAAGACCATGAGTATAACAAGCACGACTATAATTATAACAACCAAGACCATGATTATAGCAACCACGACCATGATTGTAACAACCACGACTATGATCATAACCACGACCATGATTATTACAACCACGACAATGATTATAACAAACACGACAATGATTATAACAACCACGACCATGATTATAACTACCACGACAATGATTATAACAACCACGACCATGATTATAACAACCACGACCATGATAATAACAACCAAGACAATGATTATAACAACCACGACCATGATTATAACAACCACGACCATGATTATAACATCCACGACCATGATTATAACAAACACGACCATGATTATAACAACCACGACCATGATTATAACAACCACGACCATGATTATAAAATACAAGACCATGATTATAACAACCACGGCGATGATTATAATAACCACGACCTTGATTATAATAATCACGACCTTGATTATAACTACCAGGACCAAGATTATAACATCCAGGACCATGAATATAACAACCACGACCATAACTATAACAACCACAACTATGATTTTAACAACCACGACCATGATTATAACAATTACTACCATGATTATAACAACCAGGACTATGATTATAACATCCAGGACCATTATTATAACAACCACGACCATGACTATAACAACCACAACTATGATCATAACGACCATGACTATAATAATGACGACCATGATTATAACAACACGACCGACCATTATAACAACCACGATAACAACCACATGATCATAACCACGACCATGATTATAACAACCACGACCATGATTATAAACACCCACCAATATGATTATAACAACCACGACCATAATTATAACAACCACGACTATGATTATATCACACACGACTATGACTATATCACCCACGACCATGATTATAACACCTACGACTATGATTATAACAACCACGACCATGATTATAACAACCACGACCATGATCATAACAACCACGACCATGATTATAACAACTACGACCATGATCATAACAACTACAACCATGATTATAACAACCACGACAATGATCATAACCACGACTATGATTATGACAACCACGACCATGATTATAACAACCACGACCATGATTATAACAACCACGATCTTGATTATAACAGCCACTACCATGATTATAACAACCACGACCATGATTATAACAACGACGACTATGATTATAACAACAACGACCATGATTTTAACAACCACGACCATGAATATAACAACCACGACTATGATCATAACCACTACCATGATTATAACAACCACGACCATGATTATAACAACCACGACCATGATTATTACAACCACGACCATGACTATTACAACCAAAACTATGATTATAACAACCACGACCATGATTATAACAACGACGACAAAAATTATAACAACCACGACCATAATTGTATGATATATATGGACACAAAGTAGTACCTTCAGCTGTATATTGTTATATTACTATTATTAATTATGTATAGTAAAGTATTACAGAACATGTATTAATTCTATGTAATATTCTATTTATTGTGCACCATATTATGTATATAAATTATCACATTTATACTTTATGTATTCAGCTTGTGAATGCTGGCATCTGTATAGGCCAGCGCGTAGTAATACATAGATAGATGTAGAAGTAGTTAAGACCGAGTCCTGGTGGCGTGCCCACAGGCTTCCTGCGTCCTACTGTAATATATCTCCCGTACGAGAATAGAACCTACTTTTAAAGACAACAAGTGTTTGTATATACCCTCAGTAGTATAGAACATTCTTTGGGTATCTGGCAATACGCTAGATGGCGCAGTGATTATTTCTCAGTGAGATACAGTGGACCAAGCCTTCCCCGGACTGTTTATGGCGTCTCTTCCACTTCAGCCGACAGCAAGACTACTACAAGCCTCTAGACTTACAGTGTTGTGAAGTGCTATGCTGTGTACAGTGCTGTGCTGTGAAGTGAAGTGTTTTGTGAAGTGTTGTGCTGTGTATTTTAGTCATAATTGTCTGTGCAAGTTGCGGTCAGCTGACTAAGGGAGCGACCCGACAGTACGTGCTCTCTCGTCTCTGGTCTGAGGCTGACTGAGGAGCTAGCGCGACGCTGGCAACTCGCTCCTACGTCTGGCAGCGCGCCAAGTCTCTCCCCTCCCGCCAGACACACACACACACACACACGCATTCACCTTATATTAAATTCTTGTGACTTACGTCAGTCTTCTGTAATTCTGTGCATAGATTACGAGGGGCTGACCCGATCTTTTGCACAGATAGAGAATAGAAGCAGTCGGCATGTCTCACAGGGATCAAAACGATACCCTGGACGATGGGGTTACGAGTTTTAGTGTGGGAGACCTCTCCCCACCCATGCTCACACCCCACACTCCCCACAGTGATAACGCCGAGTCACCCACAGAATCTCCTCGCTCGTCGCGAGCCAGCTCTCCTGCGATGCATGCGTCCACAGATCTCCTTCAACTGATAAAGTGGATGGAAACTTCTCGACGCCGGGACGATATTGCAAGGAGAGAAGAGGAAGAAATTAGGTACAAAGAGTCTGAAAGACGACGCCACAAAGAGGAACAAACACGCAGAGAACTCGAAGACATACGTAGACGTGAGGATGACCTTAGAAGACAGGAGGATCAAGCCAGATTTGAAGCTTTGATTTCTCTGTTAGCCTCCCCACAACGTTCTACCGTACAAGATTCGTCTGCTACAACTGATGTTGATGCGACTAGAGGTACTGGTACCTCATTTCCCAGAGTCGGAACAACACCTCAAAAGGCTGCAGTACAGACGCCTCCCTCTCTGATGTCTGACGCTTCTTATCAGATGTTTCGGGAATGGCGTCGACGTTGGCAAGACTACGCAACAATGGTTGACTTGTCCAGTTTATCACAGCCGAAACAAATGATCCAGCTTCGTATGTGCTTGTCCTTAGAGACACAACGTACTCTCGAGCACACACTTCAAGTGCCTCCTACGACAACTCTGACGGTAGAGGCCGTGCTCGACACGTTGCAGGAACACGTCAAGGGACAGCGCAACGAAGCACTCAGGAGAAGACAACTCCTCCAATGTAAACAGCTTGAGGGAGAATCTTTTGACGCGTTTTTTGTAAGGCTCAAAAGGTGTTCAGAGGAAGTTGATGTTTGTCCCGGACATTCTCAAGTCTGTGAAGAAACACAACTTAAGACAATTATCTTAACGGGTGTCCGAGATGAAGAGCTAGTTCAGCGTCTCATTTCCCTCGACCCCACTTCCTCCCTTCAAGATGTTGTTACGAAATGTCGAGCGTACGAGGCCGCCAGGTGTGCGACTTCAGCTTTACGCTCACAGCCTGACCAGGTGAGGGCAGTGTCTTCCTACAGAAAGGGTAAGAAGCAGCAAGGTAACCCCACCCCTCACCCTCCAGCCACACCTTCAGCAGCAGCTTTGTGTAACAGCTGTGCGAGACAGCATAATGCCTCCCAGTGCCCAGCTGCTCAAAGCGTGTGCAGAAGTTGCGACCGCCAGGGTCACTGGGCTTACACAGTCAAGTGCCCTGCTAGCAAAGTTCAGTGTAGACTTTGTGGTCGTGTGGGCCATTATGACAAATGTTGTCGTAAGAAGACACATAAAGGACGCCACCTAGGATCCAAGAAGTCATCCTCAGGTAGTGCTGGCGCGCCCCCTCCTTCTGGCAAGCATCAAGACGCTGTGTCCAGTCGTTCCTGCCGTCGTGTACGTAGTTCCACAGACACGACGCCCCAGCACATCAATGTCGTCATTTCTTACGGTAACTCGTCATCCAGTCTTCAGATGTTACCTGACACCGGTGCTGACGTCTCAGTAATTGGTCCACAACATTTAGCAAGTTTGGGAATACCCCGGAGCAACCTACAGCCCCCTCCTCAGACAACGAAACTGACAGCTGATGGTTCCAAGATGGCTCCAGCGTTGGGATCTTTCTGGGCTACCCTTACCTTTGGTAAGCAGTCTTGCTCAGCCCGGATTGATGTTCATAATGGTATCCCGACTCCGCTTTTATCATATGGCCATTGTCTAGAATTGGCCATTATTTCCAAGGAATTCCCTAAACCTATCTTAAAGGTCACCCATGTCAACAGGTTGAAGGAATTCCCTATCTCTACTAACACGTCCCCTTCTGACGCAAGAGCTTACCTTCTCAAGGAGTTTGCTGACGTGTTGGTTAATAAGAAATCTTTAGGATCCACACCACTGAAGCCGATGGTGGGTCCACCTATGAAGATTCATCTTAAGGATGGTGCTACACCTTTTGCCATCCACACCCCTCGTTTGATTCCTCATGCCTACAAGGAGCTAGTTAGACAAGAACTTGACTCCATGGTTGCTCAGGGAATCATCAAACCGGCCGGAGACGAACCTTCACCTTGGTGCCACCCTCTCGTCCCCGTCGCCAAACCTCGTGGTGGAGTACGGATCACCACCGATCTGTCAAAACTTAACCAATAGGTTTCCCGTCCAGCCCACCCTTCACCCACACCCTTCGCAGCTGTTCGAAGTGTGGACCCGAAGGCGAAGTTTTTTACAACTATGGACGCCTTATGTGGTTATTGGCAGATCGAGTTGGCCGAAGAAGACCAACACTTGACTACATTCATCACACCATTTGGAAGATACCAGTATTGCAGAGGCCCCATGGGATTTGCCGCTACGGGCGATGCCTTCTGTCAACGTGGTGACGCGGCCCTTCAAGGAGTCACGAATTGTGTCAAGGTGGTTGATGATATCTTACTCCACGACGAAGACTACTGTGCCCACCTCTCCCGGATATATGAAGTTCTCACCAGATGTCGAAAGTACGGGATTACCCTCAACGCTGACAAGTTTGTAGTCGCCGCTCCATCAGTGAACTTCTGTGGGTACACTCTCTCAGCATCAGGCATTGCAGCTGACCCGGAGAAAGTAAGTGGAATCAGGGATTTTCCAACCCCTGCCAACCTAACAGACCTCCGTTCTTTTTTAGGTCTGGTCAATCAGCTGGCTGAATTCACACCTGACATCTCCGCCGCAGCCCAGCCGTTACGCCCCCTGCTGAGCCCCAGGAGGACATTCCTGTGGACCCCAGATCATCAAGAGGCCTTCCAGCAAGTTAAGCAGGCCCTTGTGAGTCCACCTGTCCTCGCCTGTTACGACCCAGCCCTACCCACCGTCCTCCAGACTGACGCCTCCAGACTCTACGGCGTTGGTTACGCCCTTCTGCAGGACCATGGCGGTGGACAACTCCGCTTAATTCAGTGTGGATCCCGGTTCCTGACGGACGCTGAGACCCGATATGCCACGATTGAGCTGGAGATGTTGGCTGTTGTCTGGGCGATGGCGAAGTGCCGTTTCTACCTGATAGGACTTCAGCACTTCACCCTCTTCACGGATCATCGCCCCCTTATACCTATAATCAATCACTACTCTTTGGATGCAGTAGAAAATCCTCGCCTTCAACGTCTGAAAGAGAAGCTCTCGCCTTATCTCTTCACGGCTGTGTGGCGTGCGGGTAAGCTGTTGTGCATCCCGGATGCCCTGTCCCGCGCCCCTGTCAGTCGCCCCACCCCAGAGGACGAGATGTTGTATTCTACAGCTGCTGCATCCCTCAAGTCAGTGGTTTCATTGAAGGCCGTCTTCACATCGGAAGAGTCTACAGCACCGGATGCAGACAAGACCCTTGAAGATCTCCGCACCGCAGCCCGGGCCGACCCTTCCTACATCCGGCTCGTCGACTGTGTGTCTCAGGGATTTCCATCGAATCGATACGACCTTCATGAATCGCTACTCCCGTACTGGAAAATACGCGAGGATCTCTATTGTGATGGAGACCTCGTCTTGTATGGTCCACGAGTAGTTATTCCTGCTGCCCTACGCCGCCGTACCTTGGCCCGCCTTCACGACAGCCATCGAGGAGTGGAGGCCACCAAGCGACGGGCGAAGCAGACTGTATTTTGGCCCGGAATCAACGCGGACATTGCAAGTACCGTCCGTGCCTGTGAACCGTGCCAGATTCTGCAACCTAGCCAGCAACAGGAACCTTTAATGTGCGACGATAACCCTTCAAGACCCTTCGAGTCTGTGTCGGCCGATTTCTTTGCAGTTGCAGGGAAGTCCTTCCTCGTCATTGCCGACCGACTGTCTGGATGGCCTGTTGTCGTCCCCTGTGGTAGTGATACAACGGCTACTGCTACCATCCGGAGCTTCAGGCATTACTTCAGAGAAGTTGGTGTTCCCCTCCGCCTCAGGACTGATGGAGGACCCCAGTTCACCAGCCACGAGTTCCGGGACTTCATGGACCGTTGGGGAGTCCGTCATGTCGTGACCTCGCCCCACTACCCCCAGGCGAATGGACACGCTGAAGCCGCAGTCAAGACTGTGAAACACCTGATCCTTAAGGTGTCACCCTCAGGAAATATCGACTGCGAGGACTTCGATCGAGGTTTGTTGGAGTTACGCAACACCCCGAACTTCACCGGACGCTCCCCAGCCCAGGTTCTATACGGACATCATCTCAGGTCTTGTGTTCCTGCCCACCCGAAGTCTTTTTCTCAAGAGTGGCAGGCCAAGACTGAAGAATGTGACCGCCGTGCAGCAGAACGAGCCGCAGATGTCGCTGCTCGGTATGACTGTCATGCCCGCCCCCTTCCCAGGTTGAGTATCGGCCAGCAGATCAGGATTCAAGATCCGGTATCTCACCGCTGGGACAAGGTTGGGGTTGTTATGGGTATTGGCCGGTCCAGGGACTACCAAGTGCGTCTTCCTAGTGGTAGAGTATGGTGGAGGAACCGTCGTTTCCTCCGACCTGTGGAGCTGCCTAGTGTTGACCCCTCCCCAGTTGAGTCCCCTAATGTTGATGTCTCTAAAGTAAATCCATCCCCACCTTGTGTTTCTGCCCCAGTACTCCGCAGGTCCGAGCGACTCAGAAACAAAAGGTCCGCTCAAGATGAAACTATGAGCGTATAGGGGGGAGGGAGGTGTATGATATATATGGACACAAAGTAGTACCTTCAGCTGTATATTGTTATATTACTATTATTAATTATGTATAGTAAAGTATTACAGAACATGTATTAATTCTATGTAATATTCTATTTATTGTGCACCATATTATGTATATAAATTATCACATTTATACTTTATGTATTCAGCTTGTGAATGCTGGCATCTGTAAAGGCTAGCGCGTAGTAATACATAGATAGATGTAGAAGTAGTTAAGACCGAGTCCTGGTGGCGTGCCCACAGGCTTCCTGCGTCCTACTGTAATATATCTCCCGTACGAGAATAGAACCTACTTTTAAAGACAACAAGTGTTTGTATATACCCTCAGTAGTATAGAACATTCTTTGGGTATCTGGCAATACGCTAGAATAATTATAGCAACCACGATCATGATTATAACAACCACGACCATGATTATAACAACCACCACTATGATCATAACCACGACCATGATTATAACAACCACGACCATGATTATAGCAACCACGACTATGATTATATCACCCACGACCATGATTATAACAACAACGACCATGGTTATAACAACCACGACTATGATTATAACAACCACGACCATGATTATAACAACTCCGACCAAGATTATAACAACCACGACCATGATTATAACAACCACGACCATGATCATAACATCTTTGACCATAATTATAACAAAAACGACAATGATTATAACAACCAAGACTATGGTCATAACCACGACCATGTTTATAACAACCACGACCATATTTATAACAACCACGACCATGATTATACCAACGACGACCATGATTATGACAACCACAACCATAATTATAACAACCACTACCATGATTATAACAACCACGACCATGATTATAACAACCACGACCATGATTGTAATAATCACGACCATGATTATAACAACCACGACCATGATTATAACAACCACGACCATGATTATAACAACCACAACTATGATCATAACAACCACGACCATGACTATAACAATGACGACCATGATTATAACAACCACGACCATGATTAAACAACCACGATCATGATTATAACAACCACGACCATGATTATAACAACCACGACTATGATCATAACCACGACCAAGATTATTACAACCACGACCATGATTATAACAACGACGACCATGATAATAACAACCACTTCCATGATTATAACAATCACAACTATGATTATAACCATGACCATGATTATAACAACCACGACCATGATTAAATCACACACGACTTTGATTATATCACCCACGACCATGATTATAACAAGCAAGACTATGATTATAACAACCACGACCATGATTATAACAACCACGACCATGATTATAATAACGACGACCATGATTATAACAACGACTTCCATGATTATAACAATCACAACTATGATTATAACCATGACCATGATTATAACAACCATGACCATGATTATAAACCCCCACGAATATGATTATAACAACCACGACCATGATTATAACAACCACGACAATGATTATAACATCCACGACTATGATTATAACATCCACGACCATGATTATAACAACGACGACCAAGATTATAACAACCACGACCATGATTATAACAACCAAGACCATGATTATAACAACCACGACCATGATTATAACAAGCAAGACTATGATTATAACAACCACGACCATGATTATAACAACGACGACCAAGATTATAACAACCACGACCATGATTATAACAACCACGACCATGATCATAACAACTATGACCATGATTATAACAACCACGACAATGATTGTAACAACCAGGATCATGATTATAACAACCACGATCATGATTATAACAACCAGGATTATGATTATAACAACCACGACCATGATTATAGCAACCACGACCATGATTATAACAACCACGACCATGATTATAACAACCAGGAAGATGATTATAATAACCACGACCATGATTACAACAACCACGAACATGATTATAATAACCACGACCATGATTATAACAATCACGACAATGATTATATCAACCACGAACATGATTATAACAATCACGACAATGATTATAACAACCAGGACCATGACTATAACATCCAGGACCATGATTATAACAACCAGGACCATAGTTATAGCAACTAAGACCATGATTATAACAACCACGACCATGATTATAACAACCACGACCATGATTAAATAACCAGACCATAGTTATAGAGTTATAGATTATAAAAACCACGACCATGCAACTATGACGACTATGATTATTCAACCACGACATGACCAACCACGACCAAGATTATAACAACCACGATCCAACCAACCACGAATGATTATATCAACCACGACCATGATTATAACAACCACGACCATGATTATAACAACACGACCATGATTATAACAACCACGACCATGATTATAAAACCACGACCATGATTATAACAACCACGACCATGATTATAACAACCACGACCATGATTATAACAACATCGACAATGATTATAACAACCACGACAATGATTATATCAACCACGACTATGATTATAACAACCACGACCATGATTATAACAACTACGACCATGATCATAACAACTACAACCATGATTATAACAACCACGACAATGATCATAACCACGACCATGATCATGACAACCACGACCATGATTATAATAACCACGACCATGATTATAACAACCACTATCTTGATTATAACAGCCACTACCATGATTATAACAACCATGACCATGATTATAACAACGACGACCATGATTATAACAACAACGACCATGATTTTAAGAACAACGACCATGAATATAACAACCACGACTATGATCATAACCACTACCATGATTATAACAACCACGACCATGATTATAACAACCACGATAATGATTATAACAACCACAACCATGATTATAGCAATCACGACCATGATTATAACAACCACGACAATGATTATAACAACCACGACTATGATTATAACAACGACGACCAAGATTAAAACAACCACGACCATGATTATAACAAATACGACCATGATTACAACAACCACGACCATGATTACAACAACCAGGACCATGATTATAACAAGCACGACTATGATTATAGCAACCAAGACCATGATAATAACAACCACGACTATGATTACAACAACCACGACCATGATTACAACAACCAGGACCATGATTATAACAAGCACGACTATGATTATAACAACCAAGACCATGATTATAACAACCACGACCATGATTGTAACAACCAGGACAATGATTATAACAAACATGACAATGATTATAACAACCACGACCATGATTATAACTACCACGACAATGATTATAACAACCACGACCATGGTTATAACAACCACGACCATAATAATAACAACCAAGACAATGATTATAACACCCACGACCATGATTATAACAACCACGACCATGATTTTAACAACCACGACCATGATTATAACAAACACGACCATGATTATAACAACCACGACCATGATTATAACAACCACGACCATGATTATAACAACCACGACCATGATTATAAAATACAAGACCATGATTATAACAACCACGGCGATGATTATAATAACCACGACCTTGATTATAATAATCACGACCTTGATTATAACTACCAGGACCAAGATTATAACATCCAGGACCATGATTATAACAACCACGACCATAACTATAACAACCACAACTATGATTTTAACAACCACGACCATGATTATAACAATTACTACCATGATTATAACAACCAGAACTATGATTATAACATCCAGGACCATTATTATAACAACCACGACCATGACTATAACAACCACAACTATGATCATAACAACCACGACCATGACTATAACAATGACGACCATGATTATAACAACCACGACCATGATTAAAACAACCACGATCATGATTATAACAACCTCGACCATGATTATAACAACCACGACTATGATCATAACCACGACCATGATTATAACAACCTCGACCATGATTATAAACACCCACCAATATGATTACAACAACCACGACCATAATTATAACAACCACGACTATGATTATATCACACACGACTATGACTATATCACCCACGACCATGATTATAACACCTACGACTATGATTATAACAACCA
>NW_024753583.1:0-3794 GCF_018991925.1 Homarus americanus | reverse complement strand
TTTCCTTTGAGACTCCCAGGTACTCCACTGACACTCCTGGTACACCTCTGACACTGCCAGGTACACCTTTGACACTCCCACGTACTCCTGTGACACTCCCAGGTACACCTCTGACACTCCCAGGTACATCTCCGATATTCCCAGGTACACCTCTGATACTCCCAGGTACAACTTTGAGACTCCCAGTTACTCCACTGACACTCCTGGTACACCTCTGACATTCCCAGATATACCTCTGACACTCCCAGTTACACCCCTTACACTCCCTGGTGCACCTCTGACACTCCCAGGTACACCTCTGATACTCCCAGGTACTCCTCTGACACTCTCAGGTACACCTCCGATACTCCCAGGTACACCTCCGATACTCCCAGGTACACCTCTGACACTCCGAGGTACTCCTCTGACACTCTTTGGTTCACCTCTGAGACTCCCAGGTATACCTCTGACACTCCCTGGTGCACCTCCCATATTCCCAGGTACACCTCCGATATTCCCAGGTACACCTCCGATACTCCCAGGTACACCTTTGAGACTCCCAGGTACTTCACTGACACTCCCTGGTATGCCTCCTGACGATTTCCCAGGTACTCCTCTACAACACTCCCAGGTACACCTCTGATACTCCCAGGTACACCTCCTGACAGGTACAACTCCGACACTCCCAAGTAAACCACCGATACTCCTAGGTACACCTCTGACACTGTCAGGTACACCTCTGACACTCCTAGGTATTCCTCTGACACTCCCTGGTACTCCTCTGACACTCCCAGGTACTCCTCTGACACTGCCAGGTACACCTCTGACATTCCCAGGTACCCCACTGACATTCCCTGGTACACTTCCGACACTCCCAGGTACACTGCTGACACTCCAGGCACACCTCTAACACTCCCAGGTACACCTCCTGACACTCCATATTACACCTCCAGAAACTCCCAGGTACACCTCTGGCACTCCATGTACACCTCCGAAACTCCCCATTTTCCACTTGGGTACTCCACTAACACTCGCTGGTACACCCCTGACACTCCCAAGTACACCTCTGACACTCCCAGGTACACCTCTCACACTCCCAAGTTCTCCATTGACATTCCCTGGTACACCTCTGACACTCCCAGGTACACGTCCAACACTCCCAAATACACCTCTGACACTCCCAGGTACATCTCTGACACTCCCAGGTACACCTCTGACACGCCCAGGTACACCTGTGACACTCCCAGGTACACCTCCGATACTCCCAGGTACACCTCTGGCCTCCCAGGTACACCTCTGACACTCCCAGGTGCACCTCTGATGCTCCCAGGTACACCTCCGACACTCCCAGGTACACCTCTGACTCTCCCTGGTACACCTCTGACACTCCCAGGTACACCTCTGACACTCCCAGGTACAACTCCGTCACTCCCAGGTACACCTCAGGCACACCTAGGTACACCTCTCACACTCCCAGGTACACCCCTGACCTTCCAGGTACTCCACTGGCCTCCTTGGTACACCCCTGACACTCCCAGGTACTCCACTGACTCTCCCAGGTACACCCCATACACTCCAGGTACACCTCTCCACACCTCCAGGTAAACCGCCGCCACTACCAGGTACACCTCTGACACTCATGTGCACCTCCGACACTCCCAGGTACACCTCTGGCCTCCCAGGTACTCCTGAGCCACTCCTGGTACACCCCTGACACTCCCAGGTACACGTCTGACACTCCCAGGTACACCTCTGACACTTCCAGGTACCAGACACTCCCAGGTACCCGAATACTCCCAGGTACATCCCCAGACACTCCCAGGTACACCTCCGGCACTCCCAGGTACACCTCTGACACTCCCTGGTACACCTTTGACACTCCCAGGTACCTCTGACACTCCCAGGTACACCTCTGGCCTCCCTAGGTATTCCGCCTAGCACTCCTGGTTCACCTCTCACACTCCCAGATACACCTCAGACACTTCCTGGTACACCTCTGACTCTCCCAGGTACTCACTGACACTCCTGGTACACCCCTGACACTCCCAGGTACACCTCTGACACTCCCAGGTACACCTCTGACACTTCCAGGTACCTCAGACACTCCCATTGGTCCGGGTACACCCTAGACACTCCCAGGTACACCTCTGACACTGCCACGTACAGCTCTGACAATCCCAGGTACTCCTGTGACACTCCCAGGTACACCTCCGACATGGTACACCTCTGAACCTCCCAGGTACCTCCGTATTCCCAGGTACACCTCAGATATTCCCAGGTACACCTCCTGATACTCCCAGGTACCTTTGAGACTCCCAGGTACTCACCCCAGCTCCCTGGTACACCCCAACCTCCCAGGTACACCTCTGACATTCATGTCACCTCAGGCACTCCCAGGTACACCGTGACCTCCAGGTACACCTCTGACAATCCCAGGTACACCTCAGACAATCCCAGGTACACTTCTGACCTCCAGGTACTCCTCTCACACTCCCTGGTTCACTTCTGAGACTCAAGGTACACCTCTGACACTCCCTGGTACACCTCCGATATTCCGAGGTAACCCTCCGAAATTCCCAGGTACACCTCCCGTGCTCCCAGGTACACCTTTGAGACTCCCAGGTGCTCACTGACACTCCCTGGTATACCCTGACATTCCCAGGTACACCTTTGACTCTCCCAGGTACCTCTGATGCTCCCAGGTACACCTCTGACACTCCCAGGTCCGCCTCCGGCACTCCCAGGTACAACTCCCGGCACTCCCAGGTAAACCTCCGATGCTCCTAGGTACATCTCTGACACTCCCAGGTACACCTCTGAGCACTCCCTGGTACCCCTCCAGACAATCCCAGGTGCCTCAGACTCCTGGTTCTCCTGACTCCCAGGTACACCTCCGACATTCCAGGTACACTTCTCACACTCCAAGGTACACCTCCGACACTCCCAGGTACACCTCTGACCTCCCAGGTACACCTCTGACAGCTCCAAGGTACACCTCCCACACTCCCAGGTACACCTCTGACCTCCCAGGTACACCTCTGACACTCCCAGGTACACCTCTGACCTCCCAGGTACACCTCTGACCTCCCAGGTACATCTCTGACTCCCAGGTACTCCACTGACCTTCACTGCCACCTCCGACACTCCCAGGTACACCTCTGACGCTCCCAGGTACCCTCTGAGCTCACCAGGTACCTCTGACACTCCCAGGTACACCTCAGATACTCCCAGGTACACCTTTGAAACTCCCAGGTACTCACTGACATTCCCTGGTACCTCTGACACTCCCAGGTACCGCTCACACTGCTAGGTCCACCTCCGACACTCCCAAGTACACCTCCGACACTCCCAGGTACACTTCTGACACTCCCTGGTACACCCTCTGAACTCCCAGGTACACCTCAGACACTCCCTGGTTCTCCCCTGACACTCCCAGGTACACCTCCGACATTCCCAGGTACACTTCTCCCTCCCAGGTACCTCCGACACTCCCAGGCACCTCTGAGCTCCCAGGTACACCTCCTGACCTCCCAGGTACACCTCTGACACTCCAGGTACACCTCTGACACTCCCAGGTACATCTTTGACACTCCCAGGTACTCCCCCAGCCTCCCAGGTACACCTCCGACACTCCCAGGTACACCTCCTGACACTCACAGATACCTCTGACCTCTCAGGTACACCTCTGACCTCCCAGGTACACCTCAGATGCTCCCAGGTACACCTTTGACACTCCCAGGTACTCACTGAAATTCCTGGTACCTCTGACACTCCCAGGTACCATGACACTGCCAGGTCCACCTCCGGCCTCCCGT
>NW_024753582.1:0-14529 GCF_018991925.1 Homarus americanus | reverse complement strand
TAAGAAGAGTTTAATCTGGTATATTTTTTTTTCTAGTAATTGGTGTTATCAGGGGAAGAGATTGTGTCGTTTGTGGTCTGTCATTCACGAAAATAAATTGTCAGATTAACGAAACGAAGATTAAAAAATTTTGTTTTAATTCACGGATTAACCATACTTCACCCAATCTAACTTAACCTATCCTAACCTAACCTAACCTAATCTAATCATAATTGTGTTTTAAAAAAAGGTTTACAGGCATAGGTAACAAGCTGGTCCTTTAACGGGAGAACACAAGGCTTCCCAACCCTCACCTGATGAAATAGAATCACTATACCCAACCTGATCTAATTAAGGACACGTTAGGCTTTGTAAGATAGTTTAGTTTGAAGTGTTGTGAATCTCCGTGGGTGTTATAGATTCACTTGGTATTCTACATGTGTAAAGTCAGGATATATACAATGTGTGTTGATTTTTCTACCCGTGTGTTAAATATTTTTGTGGGGAGGGGGAGGTATTTTCCTGTCGGTTTCCACTCTAGCTTTCCACCAATGTTATTTCACCCTTCTAGATTTCTATACCCTTTGATCCACCTTACCTAAGAGTGGAATGAGATAAATAGAATTGGTGGAGTGGAATGTCTGTATAATTGATGTCAGGATCCAACTCTGCCCTGGACGACACAAGATTGATCGTCACTGGTGTTGTAAGACTGTACAGAAAACCGCCTCTTGTGTTGTTCCCACGTATTAAAGAGCGATGAAGGTAAACTGAACAAGCACGCTGGGCAATGCTCGTTGTTGTAGTGGAATACACACGAAACCCAGTCAGTTGAGGGTGTAAATCTTCGCCTGCCTCTGGAATGCACTACACACGCTATGCCAAAACTGAGATATACTCGGCATGTCAACACTGAGACACACATGCTATGCTAACAAACATATACTCACATAAACTATGCCAATATTAAGACACATACACTATGCGAAACACCGGCTGTGCCTAAACTAATGATTCCCCACTCTACATGAACGCTGAGATAACAAGTTGACTTTTTTTATCGAGGAGGAGCCAAAGTCTTTCACGATAGTCACCGTCTTAGCTAAACTTGTTAACATGGTTAGCAACTTCTGGAAACATCGCGCTTAACCGAGTTATCAAGTTGTGAATAAGCTGACTCACAGAGGAGACGTATTCCTCGACGAATTAATCTTACCAGCTTACAAGCTCTTTATTAATTAATGACAAGCGTTACACCTGTCCGCCATTCTAGGCCACGCCTCTCACCCCACCCCCCTCCCCTTAAGTCAATAGCCTTCAAAAGCAGTGAAAGACGAAATTGGTTCTTATAATCATGACTGCTTTCTCGGGACAATGTGTATACAACACACTCTAAACTAAGCCTAGGTACCTTCTTAACCCCTCATAATCCGCCGATGGAAAGTCTGGGACTCTGACCATATTTTCATTATTTTTCCTTTCCAAATTTAGGGTAAACCTGATTTCTCTGTGATCACTGTTCCCAAGTTCTTCCCCTATTGTGATATCTCTGATAATATTTTCTTTATTTGTTCATACTAGGTCTAATATATTGTCACCTCTAGTAGGTTCTGTAATTAGTTGATTCAAAAAATTGTCCTGTACTGCGTCTAGGAAGTCTTGAGATTCATAGTCACCTTCAATGTTGTCCCAGTCAATATTTCTGAAGTTGAAATCCCCCATAATGCATAGGTTGTTGTATATTGCTGCCCTACTCATTTCCTGCCATATGGGCTGAGTTGCTTCTTTCCCAAGACTTGGGGGCCGGTAAATCACTCCCATAATTAGTTTTCGCTTCTTTCTGCCATTTCTACCCATACAGACTCAGTTCCTATTTCACCCTTTATTGTATTATTAATGCACCATTTTAATGTATCTCTGACGAAGAGTGCAACTCCTCCCCCCTTCCTACCTTCCCTGTCCTTGTGAAAAAGGTTGTACCCTTCTTTGTGTTACTCAGATAAAAAGTTCTTGCTCGCCAGATTCATCCAGGTTTAGGTGGCTACTATGACGTCTACATTCTCAGTACATACAACCGCTCTCAGCAAGTCTATTTTATTTCTAATGCTCCTACTGTTTGTATAGTACACATTTAAACCTACCCTTCCCTGGTCCTGGTTTACCCCTTGTTCTGAGTAACCAATTATACTCCCCTCTATCTACTGGCGAAACTTCCCCTTCGGAGTGACAATTTCACGCTCCAGACACGTGTACCCCGTCACGACTGTACAGGTAGTCGTTGCCGTAGAATCGTCGCCAGTTATCAATGAACGCCCAACCATTGCTTACACAATGTTTTCTTTATTCCAGTCGGCAATTTATAGCAATTGCCTTGGACAGCCTTTCACTGCCAACTCCTCTTCTAGACGAGACACCACATACTATTGGGTTCCCTACCCTATCACTAATCTTCCCTAATGCCTCCCTATACCTGCTGAAAAGTTCCTCACTCCTAACCTTTCCTATGTCGTTGCCTCCTACTCTAAGACACACTACCGGATTGGTACTTCCCCTGACAAGACTCTATCTATCCTCTCAGCTACATGCCCTATCCCAGCCACAGGAGAACACACCTAAGTCCTACGTTTCCTATCTCTTGCACAAAAAGTCTAATCTAAGAACCTCACCTAATGTCTACATTATTAATATAATGAGCACAACAGGGAGGAAAGGTTATCCTGTAGGCAATTGTACATAGTTACAATTCTCTCTCTCTCTCTCTCTCTCTCTCTCTCTCTCTCTCTCTCTGTGCCCTATTGGACATAGGAACATTAATAGTAGCAGACAAGTCAGAGGAAGAGAGACCAGTTCTGATCACTGTGGATTTACAACGTGAACTGGATGATGTAAGGAGGGAGAGAGATGTTCCTCTCACTGAGAAAAAAAAAGGATGGGAGAAGGAGAGGATTTATTTGCAAGACCAAAGAGAAAATACTTTTATCAAGGCTACTGCTGCGACTAATGATGTTTTTAGTAGTTTTTTTTCTCTTCCCAAGTGATTTTGTTCTCAACTGGTGTCCCTGTAATATACTGGTCTGAGGAGGATATCAGTCGAGTACTGACCTTTCGCAGCTTAAGCCCGAAAGCTTATCACTACTTGCCTGATAGAAGTCAATTTCGTTTCCCATCTATCAGTACACTGCATCGTTGGATTCTCAGCTCAATGTGGAACCAGGTGTGTTGCATGCACTTCTGCAACTGTTGTACCATAAATGTGAGTCTATGGATGACTGTAAACGTCTACGTGTTTAATCTTTTGATGAAACAAGTGTCAGTGAAGGTAACACTTGTCTTGTGAGGTCATAATTCCTGTCACATCACTCACACCTGGAGGCAAAGGCAGCACCTGTGATCACCTGCTCTAACTGCCCCCCCCCCACCACCCATAATCTGATAATCTGTTGTCAGTGGCTGTAACACTTATCATATGAAGTCATAACTCCTGTCACCTCATGTCTACATTATTAGTATAATGGACAAACAGGGAGGAAAAGAACTCCTGTAGGCAACTGTATATATAGTCATCATTACCCTATCTTAAGCTGCAGTTATTTAAATACAAGACTATAACTGAAATACATTGTTTTTCTTTTAACCTTTCCTTCTGTGTATCACCCACCACACTGACTGGTGTCCTTAGCTAAAGTTATATGCAAGATTAAACTCTCTATTAGTATTATTTTCTATGTGAGATACTGAGATAACAAAGTACAGTATATAGAACCATAAAATGTTCTGTTTATAAGAGGTGAGAGGTAGGCGAGGAAGTCTGCCTGCTGACGTCAGCAAAGAACATAAGAACATAAGAACATAAGAATGGAGGAAACTGCAGCGGGCCTATTGGCCCATACTGGGCAGTCCCGTTTACACCCAACCCCTATTGCTCATATAAGCATCCAACCTATGTTTGAAGCTATTCAGCGTATTCGAGTTAATGATGATATTTGGTAACTTGTTCCATTCATCCACTACTCTGTTTCCAAACCAGTGTTTACCGATTTCACGCCTAAATCTAAATTTATCTAATTTAAAACCATTGTTACGAGTTCGCACCTGGTTGGATAGTTTGAGTACCTTTGTAATGTCCCCTTTGTTTAGCCCTGCCTTCCACTTATACACCTCTATCAGGTCGCCCCTCGCTCTACGTCTCTCGAGGGAGTGCAAATTAAGATGCTTTAGCCTGTCTCTATACTCAAGGTTCCTAATGCCCGGGATTAGTCTTGTCATTCTCCTCTGAATTCTTTCCAAGGATTCTATATCCATTCTGTAATACGGTGACCAGAACTGAACTGCGTAATCCAGGTGTGGTCTCACAAGAGCAAGATACAGTTTTAGGATGACCTCGCTAGTCTTGTAACTAACACTCCTTTGTATGAACCCAAGTACTTTATTAGCCTTGTTACGAGCAAAAACACATTGTTTACTTGGTTTAAGGTTCCTACTTATCATTACTCCTAAATCTCTCTCGCAGTCGGATTTCTCTATGGCATCGTTGTTCATCTGGCATCTGGTTTCCCTGTTTACATCTCCTATACTGAGTACTTTACATTTGTCGACGTTGAATTTCATCTGCCATTTTTCAGACCATTGAAAATTTTTTTTAGAATCTTCCTGTAGTTTTGCCGAGTCCTCGTCAGATTTAATAACACGTCCTATTTTTAGTGTCATCAGCAAATTTACTTATGTTGCTGTCTATGCCGATATCTATGTCGTTTATGTATATAATAAATAATAATGGTCCAAGTACTGAGCCTTGGGGAACTCCACTTGTGACGTTGCTCCAATGGGACTTAGTGCCGTTAATGCTCGCTCGCTGTTTCCTGTCCTGTAACCACGCCCTAATCCATTTAAGGATGTCACCTTTGATGCCATGTGCTTCTACCTTTCTGATTAGTCTTTCGTGGGGGACTCTGTCGAAGGCTTTGCTAAAGTCGAGATATACCACATCATAATTGTGCCCCTCGTCCACCGATTCGAAAACTGATGAAAAGAATGTTACTAGATTAGTTAGGCAAGAGCGTCCGCTTGTGAAGCCATGCTGGGAATCATTGATCAATCTGTGCTTCTCCAGGTGATTTCGAATAGAGTTTGAGATGATTGGTTCCAGTAATTTGCCTACTATTGATGTTAGACTGATTGGGCGGTAGTTAGAGGATAGTGATCTATCCCCCTTCTTGAAAATCGGTATTACATTCGCTATCCTCCAGGATTTTGGTACTACACCTGTTTTTAATGACATGTTAAACAACTTTGCTAAGGGCATACTAAGCTCTTCCTTACATTCCTTTAATACTCTGACAAATATCTCATTGGGACCAGGTGACTTATTAGGCTTTAGTTTGTCTATTTGCTTACTAACATCGTTACTAGTCACTACTATCTCACTTAATTTGTTTTCTTCACTATCTCTGAATAGAGTCGGTGCCTCGGGTATCATGTTTAAATTTTCGGTGGTGAAAACTGTTGAAAAATATTTATTCAAATTATTGCTCATTTCTCTGTCGTTATCAGTGAGCTCGCCGGTGTCTGACCGTATTGGTCCAATCTTTTCTCGTGTTTTAGTTTGATACATGTGGTAGAATCCTTTGGGGTTTGTCTTCGCCTCCCTTGCTATCCTTACCTCATTATTCCTCTTTGCTTTCCTTATCTCGGTTTTAAACCTACTCGCCAATACCCTATAATACTCCCGGAGGTGAATTTCGCCACGATTTATCCTTCTACCTGTAGCCTTCCTTTGGCCAATGATGTTCCTTAAATAATTATTAATCCATTTAGGGTCATTGTTGTCTGATCTGAGTTTTTTGTATGGTATGTTCTGCCTTTGTGCATTAAGTAACTCACTATTCAAATTGTCGTGGAACTCGGCAATCTCAGATCTCGTTATCAGGTCGGTGTCATCTGACAGGTTCACGGCCAAGCGCGACACCCCCTCTCTCAGCTGCCTCTTTAAACTGTCAAAGTTCGCCCTTCTGAAATCTGGTACTTTAGTGGAATTTTCCTTACGTCTGCCCTGAAAGTCTAACTGGAATCTAATTTCTTTGTGATCTCTGTTTGCAAATTCGTTCCCTACCTCGACCCTGCTAATGAGGTTTTCTCTGTTTGACAGAAATAAATCGAGTATATTATTACCCCGTGTGGGTTCAGTTACATGTTGACTTAGAAGACAGTCCTGGATAGTCTCGAGAAAATCCTCTGATTCTGAGTTACCTGTAAGGTCAGTCCAATCTATTTGGCCAAGGTTAAAGTCGCCTACTATACAGACTTTGTTGTGTATGGAAGCCCTGCGCATTTCATCCCAGATAAGTCGCTCTTTGACTCTATCAAGATTGGGAGGTCTATATATTACTCCTGTGATTAATTTTTCTCTACCGTCGATTAATTCTATCCAAATTGTTTCTGTATTCCGCTTAGCTTTTATTTCCTTATTTATTTCACACTTCAGATTATCCCTAACATAGATTGCTACTCCGCCTCCTTTCCTGGTCTGCCTATCGGTATGGAACAGTTTGTAACCCGCAATTTGGTATTCGACTGGTAACTCACGTGTGTCTAGGTTGATCCATGTATCAGTGAATGCAATTATATCGATTTTTTCGGTACATACCAAGGCCCTAGTCTAACCTGACCTAACCTAACCTAACCTAACCTTGTGTAAAACAAGTCTAGCCTAGCCTAGCCTAGCCTAGCCTAGCCTAACCTGACCTTATCTAACCAAAACTAACCTAACCTTGATCTGATCTGATCTGATCTAATATAGTGATTAGTTTTAATCAGATTGTTATACGTCTTTTTGATCAGTCCAAGTTTCTTTCATCTTACTCTTCATTTTTTCTCTGTTGTTCATCTTTGTTATATTGTTTTCTTTATGCTTTCTTTTCTTTCCCTCCTCCTCCTCTTCTTATTCCTCTATTGTTCTTTAAGAAATCAGGATAACTGTTAAGATTTGTTGACCAATTTTCTCTACATTTTCATTAAGAGATTACTTATTAAAACAACATTATCTGTATTTATATTATCTGAAGAGGAGTCCCGGCCACAACAAACGCCCCCCACACTAACATAATGAAACACTCCAGTAAATTATGTAAATATTCAAAAGGATTTGGATTTAATTGTAGTTTGTTTAATTTTAGGAACATTTCATTAGTGTTAACGGGAGGCAGGTAATGGCTATTATTAAAAAGCTTCCATTATAATGACTACGGTCCCTCCAGCCAGACTTATACTAGCGTCTAAAGCCAAGGTGTGGTAGAGTCAAGGTTACCCACTGAAAAGTTTATTTGGATAAGTTCGGTGTGATTCTATTAGGTTTGGCTCCATTAGGCGGTGTAAGGTTACCTGGAGTGGATGATTATGTGTTGGGTGGGGCGGAGAGGAGTCACACCAGGTTAGTTAGACTCCAGTTAGTGTGTATTTTATCCCTTTAACTCTCAAAGGAAAATTAAATAGATTAGTTGTTTTATAAGATAATTATTAAATTTTAATTCATCGGTTTATACTTTCATGATGTTACGTAAGTCTATAAATTCACTTAATTATTTTAATGGCAGGATAATAAAAAGATACCTGCTGTAATTATCGTGTTGGAAACTACAATTAGACAACCAAAACAGCATCATCGGCCATTACAGAGCGTTATTTTGTATAATGTAAGCACTTAAGTCAGTGGCCTAAAGCCTCAGGGCTGCTGTGTGAGGTGGGTCAGTCACGATACAAACATTACCAACATGTTTATCTTCACCAGGTGGGCTTAACATGACCAGGTGATGCCTTACTAACTCTTGGATTATTATTGTTGTTTAGTGAATTTGTATGAAGCTGCAAGATCATCTTACACCTCTTGGAAAAAATTGGGTAAAAAAAAATTTTCATCCCAATTTCCCCAATTGGTAGATATTTTTTTTTTTTTTTGTATTTTGGTATTCTTTAACCTACCTTACCTGACCTCACCTGACCTAACCTGAAAATAATCCTAGTGATAATGGTAAAAAATGCCAAATACCTATTGGAATAAAAACGAATATTAACCGATATTTTTGTATTATGGAGAAAACAAAATCTTCAAAAAGTACAAAAAGTTAAAAACATAAATCAATATTTATAACAACTCCTCCAGGTATCTTGTTAGTTTCACCTTCAGTGTCCTCATGACTGTCCTTGTCATTTTACTATTGTTTGTCTTCCTGTATCTTGGATGTTCTCTATGTCACAGTTTGTGTTTGTTCTTTATTGTACTTCGTCACTGTCCATGTTTTACTGCATTATATTTCTTTGTTGTGATAAAATAGTTCCAAGACCTTCAGTTATAAACAATAATCATATGAAAGTCTTTGACAACAACTTAAATTATTCCTTATTTTCGTTACTTAGATCCATTGAATTCTTGTGTCCGTGTCCGTGACAATGATAATGAAAGGACTTATATTGAGTAGTCTCTCAGGTTTTCATTCGACTGTAAACATACCGTAAACATACAAAGCTGTAGTGAGACTGCTGGAGTTATGCTGCATCATATTAATGCAGCATGCAGCATAATGCGACCTCCTCTCCCTCCCTCCCCGACATGACAGCATAATGCAGCTCCCTCTACCTCCCTCCCCAGCATGACAACATAATGCAACGCCCTCTCCCTCTCTCCCCAGCATGACAGGATAATGCAGCTCCCTCTCACTCCCTACCCAGCATGACAACATTATGCAGCTCCCTCTCCCTCCCTCCCCAGCATGTCAACATAATGCAGCTCCCTCTCCCTCCCTCCCCAGCATGACAGCATAATGCAGCTCCCTCTCCCTACCTTCCCAGCATGACAGCATAATGCAGCTCCCTCTCCCTCCCTCCCTCCCCCAGCATGACAGCATAATGCAGCTCCTCTCCCATCCCTCCCAGCATGACAGCATAATGCAGCTCCCTCTCCCTCTCTCCCAGCATGACAGCATAATACAGCTCCCTCTCCCTCCATCCCCAGCTTGACAGCATAATGCAGTTCCCTCTCCTCCTTCCAGGCATGACAGCAATGCAGCTCCCTCTCCCTCCCCTTGTATGACAGCATAATGCAGCGCCCTCTCCCTCCCTCCATCCCCCCAGCATGACGTATAATGCAGCTCCCTCCCTCCTCCCCAGCATGACAGCATAATGCAAGCCTCTCCATCCCTCCCCAGCATGACCGGCATAATGCAGCTCCCTCTCCCTCTCTCTTCAGCATGACAGCATAATGCAGCTCCCTCTCCATCCCTCCCCAGCATGACAGCATAATGCAGCTCCCTCTCCCTCTCTCCCCAGCATGACAGCATAATGCAGCTCCCTCTCCCTCCCTTCCCAGCATGACAGCATAATGCAGCTCCCTCTCCCTCCCTCCCTCCGCAGCATGACAGCATAATGCAGCTCCCTCTCCCTCCCTCCCCAACGACAGCATAATGCAGCTCCCCTCTCCATCCTTCCCCAGCATGACAGCATAATGCAGCTCCCTCTCCCCTCTCTCCCCAACGCGGCAACATAATGCAGCTCCCTCTCCCTCCATCCCCCAACTTGACAGCATAATGCAGTTCCCTCTCCCTCCTTCCCGACATGACAGCATAATGCAGCTTCCCTCTCCCCTCCCTTCCCAGCATGACATCATAATGCAGCTCCCTCTCCACTGCCCCCCAGCATGACAGCAGCATAATGCAGCTCCTCTCCCCTCCCTCCCCCAGCATGACAACATTATGCAACTCGCTCTCCCTCCCTCCCCAGCATGACAGCATGTGCAGTTCCCTCTCCCTCCCTCCCCAACTTTTGACAGCATAATGCAGCTCCCTCTCCTTCTCTCCCCAGCATGACAGCATAATGCAGCTCCCTCTCCCTCCCTCCCTCCCCAGCATGACAGCATAATGCAGCTCCCTCTCCCTAACTCCCTCCTCAGCATGACAGTATAATGCAGCTCCCTCTCCCTCCCTCCCCAGCATGACAACATTATGCAGCTCCCTCTCCCTCCCTCCCCAGCATGACAGCATAATGCAGCTCCCTCTCCCTCCCTCCCCTGCATGACAGCATAATGCAGCTCCCACTCCCTCCCTCCCCAGCATGACAGCACCCTGAAGTTCCTTAATGAGTTGGGCTCCAGACTTATTGAAACTACCAGAGACTCCAGGGCATCGATCTACTATTTACAAGACAACCAATTGGGAGATGATGGTAAGGGAAGGCGAAAGACATCAGGTAGATTTTTACAGAACTTAATTTGGTTGGGACACAAAGACAGGCTGGAAGGGTGAGGTATGAGGATCTGGTAGGGTGGAATATGAGGGACTGGAATGGTAGGGTATGAGGGATTAACAGGGTAGGGTATGAGGGACTAACAGGGTAGGGTATGAGGGACTAACAGGGTAGGGTATGAGGAACTAGAAGGGTAGGGTATGAGGACTGGCAGGGTGGGGCATAAGAGACTAACAAAACTGGGTAGAAGGGTGTGACAATCTCCTCTTCTACACTAATCACGCCACACGTTCTCCCTAAGTCATCAAAAAATATACATTTGTCATGGTGTTCAAAAATTCCTCTTTTACCAACACAAGCTCTCGTTCTTGTAGCCATTGTGATTTAGGCTGAGGGGAGAGAGAGATATAGTGAAAGAAGTAGGAACAGATAAAGAGAATGACAGACATAGATATGAGGATATAATAATTGTGGAAGGGGAAGGAAAGAGGAGGTGGAGATAGTGGTAGAGGAAGCAGGGAAGGAGAGTAGGGGAGAGAGAGTGATGATATATTAAGGTTAATAGAGACAAGGGGGGATAGGATAGGTAAAGAGGATACGACAGGGCAGATTTAATCTAATTTCATGGGTAAGAGATGGCAGGAAACCTAGTGAGTGAGTGAGTGGGACAACCATTGATCGTGATCACGCCCCAGTCCACAAGATCGTACACACAAGATAGTCAAAGGAACAGAGGGAACATATTCGCCTTGTTGTCGAACACTTGAATCAAAGGAGTAATAAGTTATTACTGAGTCACTGCACGTTGACTACATATTATAGTGTTTGTAAAGATCTTTCTTGTTACACTGGTCGAGAAGATCAGATAGCGACCGTACGTGAGCTGTGGCCCATATCTACAGAACCTCGACCATATTAGTTGGTAAAATTGTCTTCGTTTCTTTGGTGAGTGATCGTGTATTTCCAGATGTAATAACTGAAATGTGTTCAGTGTCTCCAGCAGGACCCGGCTGTACTCTCTTATTGCTGGGACCTCTATCAGTCTGCCTACACGAATATCAATAAGACCCGTTTCAACTTCTCTACAAACTTTAAGAGCGTTCGGTCGAGGAATTCAGGTACGAAAAAAGTATGTTAAGTGAGAATAAATTAACACGAGGCCAGTCAGTGTGTCAAAACAAGGTCGGGCCCACATCAACTGGCAATATAATCACATAAGGCGGATCATGACGATAACACATTTGTGCTTATTGTTTCATCAAAATACTTAGGCAACATGTTAAATCTATTGTTTGTGTGAAAGTAAAAGGAGAAGCTGTACAGGTTGATCCACAGTTCCTGTTTCAACATCTAACAAAAGCATCAGGGAGAGTGTAAGGCAGGTGAGTAGTGTAACCACCCACTGTACTCTCAAGGTTCTGGCCTAAGAAACACCTTATGGACTATGAGCTGTACACTGCTGCATCACATTAACCACTAGGAGTTGTAAACAAACACTCCAAAAGTGCCTTTATGGAGGAGACCGATGAATTTCAAAATGAACACTGTGACTCCTGTTGTCTCGGTAGGGTCGTCAAAATCCTTTGTCTGTTGTGTCATATCGTCTAACACAAAATCGTAAACATACTTTTTGGAGCGTATCTACATCTTACAGCATGATGACACTAAATGGTCGCCTTAAAATGTTATTCTCAAAGACTTAATTATCCAATGAAAAAATTCACCCACTAAAATTTAAGATCACGTTGAAGATAAACTCATTAAAGTTTTATACTGTACTATAATGGAAATTAAAGTTCACTCACTCGCACTCTTGGGCAGAAATTATAATTTAAGTTCTCATTTTAGAACAGTCTTGGCTGTTTTTAGGTCCTGCTATGGTTACTGTCTGAGTCATAATCAACCTCACTTGGCATCTTCTATTTCATTTTGGCGCATTTCATGTTGGTGTATTTCATGTTGGTGTATTTCATGTTGGTGTATTTCATGTTGGTGATCACCTGCCACCCACCAGAGACTTGGGAAGGTTAGAAATAGTGTCATCTCTGTGTTTTATGACGTCTTCGAGGTTTATATCTTCACCTCACCTCCTGAACCACATCCTCAAGACGGACCATTTCTTACCCCTGGTCGTCTTCTTAGCTAATCAGGCTTATTTAATTCTTCTCTCACAGCGCTGCGCCCCCTGGCGAGAAACTCTCCCTCATTTCTTGTAACTTTTAGAGAAGGAAAGTTTATTCTCAACTGGTTGTACAGATGAAGCGTCACAACTTCTCGATATCTTTGCTTTGTGATTATAATACCAACGTGTCTGAGTCGTGTATTTGTTTATAAACTTAATGGAATAATATTTACCCAAGTTTAAGAGGCACTAAAGACATTATAAGGGCTGGATATTTCAAATTATCTGCATCTCTTGAATCACTTGAATCCGGAGTGAGAAAATGAAATTAAAACAAAAAAGAATTGTAAGTGATTGAAATATCGAAATCCTTGAAAAACTAAATTTCTTAAAACACTAATGGACTAAGACAGCAGTGGAAGGTAAGGAGATTGGTGGAAAAGAAAGGAGAAGACCGAAGGAGGAAGGTAAAAGGAGGGAAGATGGAGGGGTAAAATATAGGGAAAAGGAAGATGAAGGGGGAAGAAATGAATGGGGGAGATAGAAGGGAGGAAGAAGGGAGGGAAGATGAAGGGGTAAGATGGAGGAGAAAGACGATGGGGAGAAGAAGATGAAGGAGAAGATGAAAGGTGGAAGATGAAAGGCAGGAAGCGACAGTGTAAAATAGATCGGCAAGAGACACAGTTGTACCAGAGGTGGTAAAAATATACACCAGGAAGGAATCAGGTGCGGCAATGTAATACACACTCTCTCTCTCTCTCTCTCTCTCTCTCTCTCTCTCTCCATATTATGTTGCTCAGATTTCTCTCTCTTTTTCTAAAAATACAAAACTCAACTCAATAAAGGCAACACATGTACTGTACTATGACTGCCAGTGTATTATAGCATCAACATTATTATATAAGAGTACACCTCTGACACTCCCAGGTACACCCCAGACACTCCCAGGTACACTTCTCACACTTCCAGGTACAACTCCGACACTCCCAAGTACACCTCTGACACTCCCAGGTACACCTCTGACACTCCCAGGTACACCTCTGACACTCCCAGGTACACCTTTGACACTCCCAGGTACTCCACTGACATTCCCTGGTACACCTTTGACACTATCAGGTACACCACTGACACTGCCAGGTACACCTCCGACACTCCCAGGAACACCTCCGACACTCCCAGGTACACCTTTGACACTCCCAGATACTCCACTGACATTCCCTGATACACCTTTGACACTTACAGGTACACCTTTGACACTCCCAGGTACACCTCAGACACTCCCAGGTACACCTTTGACACTCCCAGGTACTCCACTGACATTCCCTGATACACCACACTCCCAGGCCTCCACGACACTCCCAGGTGCACTTTGGCCTCCCAGGTACTCCACTGACACTCCCTGGTACACCTCTGACACTCCCAGGTACACCTCAGACTCTCCCAGGTACACCTTGGACACTCCCAGGTACACCTCTGACACTCCTAAGTACACCTCTGACACTCCCAGGTACACCTCCGAGACTCCCAGGTTCACCTCCGATACTCCCAGGTACACCTCAGACTTTCCCTGGTTCACCTCTGACACTCCCTGGTACTCCACTGACACTCCCAGGTACACCTCTTACACTCCCTGGTTCTCCTCTGACACCCCCAGGTACACCTCTTACACTCCCTGGTTCTCCTCTGACACTCTCAGGTACACCTTGGACAATCCTAGGTACACCTCTGACACTCCCAGGTACATCTCTGACACTCCCAGTTAAACCCCTGACACTCACAGGTACAGCTCTGACACTCCCAGGATCTCCCCTGACACTCCCAGGTAAACCTCAGACTCTCCCAGGTACACCTTGGACACTCCCAGGTACACCTCTGACACTCCCAGGTACTCCTCTGACACTCCCTGGTACACACCTGACACTCCCAGGTACACCTCAAACACTCCCAGGTACAATTCTGACATTCCTGGTACACCACTGACACTCCCAGGTACACCTCTGGCACTTCCAGGTACACCTCTGACACTCCCAGGTACAACACTTACACTCCCAGGTACACCTCAGACACTCCCAGGTACACCTCAGACAATCCCAGGTACACCTCAGACACTCCCAGGGCACCTCTGGCCTCCCAGGTACACCCTGATCTCCCAGGTACACCTCTGACCTCCTAGGTACACTTCCTGACACTCCCAAGGT
>NW_024753581.1:0-2321 GCF_018991925.1 Homarus americanus | reverse complement strand
TTTCAAAATATTTCAAAAAATTTCCCAAAATTTTCAGAAAATTTTTCAAAATTTTCTAAAATTATTCACAATTTTTCAAAAATGGTTACGTAGTTCCTCCACCATGGAGCTCTCCACCAGCCATTCAAAATTACCGACCTGGGCGATAGTAAAGCCTACCCCAGAAGGACCTCAAAAAATAACTCTGGAAGCCATAGCCACCGAGACACCGGCAGATACAGCATGATACTTCACAGATGGCAGGTGGATCCAAAACATCTTACATCCGGGCGGCCTTCTACACCCAAAGGTCAGACCCTCTGAAAATTTATCCGTAAAATTTCAAAAATTTTCAAAAATTTCCAAAAATTGCTAAAAATTTTTCAAATTTTCAAATTTTCCGAAAAATTTTCAAAATTTTCAAGAATTTTCCCCAAATTTTTAAAATTTCAAAATATTCACAGTTCTGAAATTTTAAAATTTTCAAAATTTCTCTGAAATTTTCCAAATTTTCCAAAATTTTCAAAATATTTCAAAACATTTCCAAAATTTCAGAAAATTTTCCAAAATTTTCAAATTGTTCCAAATTTTCAAAAATGGTTACGTAGTTCCTCACCATGGAGCTCTCCGCCACATTCAAATTACCGACCTAGGCGATAGTAAAGCCTACCTCCAGAAGGACCTCAAAAACTCTCGGAAGCCATAGCCACCGAGACACCGGCAGATGCAGCATGATACTTCACAGATGGACGTGGATCCAAAACATCATACATCGGGCGGCTACACCCAAAGTTCAGACCCTCTGAAAATTTTTGGAAAATTTTCAAGAATTTTCAAAATTTTCCAAAAATTTTAAATTCAAAAAATTTTCAAAATTTTCAATTAAAATTTTCCAAAATTTTCAAAAATTCCTCAAAAATTTTCAAAAAAATTTTCAGAAATTTTCAGAAATTTTCAAAATATTTCAAAAATTTCCCAAAATTTTCAGAAAAATTTTCAAAAATTTTCTAAAATTGTTCACAATTTTCAAAAAATGGTTACGTAGTTCCTCCACCATGGAGCTCTCCACCAGCCACATTCAAAATTACCGACCTGGGCGATAGTGAAGCCTACCTCCAGAAGGACCTCAAAAATAACTCTGGAAGCCATAGCCACCGGTGCCGGCAGATGCAGCATGATACTTCACAGATGGCTGGTGGATCAACATCCATGTCGAGCGGCCTTCTACACCCAAGGTCAGACCCTCTAAAAATTTTCATGAAATTTTCAAAAATTTTCAAAAATTTCCAGAATTTTCAAAAATTTTTCAAAAATTTTCAAAATTTTTCAAAAATTTCAAATTTCAAAATTTTCCAAAATTTTTCAATTTCAAAAATTTTCAAGAAATTTTAAATTTTCAAATTTTCAAATTTTTCCAAAATTTTCAAAATTTTTAAATATTTCAAAACATTTCCCAAAATTTTCAGAAAATTTTTTCCAAAAATTTTCTAAAATTGTTCACAATTTCAAAAATGGTTACGTAGTTCCTCCACCATGGAGCTCTCCACCAGCCACATTCAAATACCGCCTGGGCGATAGTAAAGCCTACCTCCAGGGACCTAAATAACTCTGGAAGCCATAGCCACGAGACACCGGAAGATGCAGCACTTCACAGATGGCTTGGTGGATCAAAACATCATACATCCAGGGCGGCCTTCTACACCCAAGGTCAGACCCTCTGAAAATTTTGGAAAATTTCGATCAAAAATTTCCAAAAATTTTTAAAAAAATTTTTCAAAAATTTTCAAAAATTTTCCAAAATTTTCAAAAATTTTCAAAAATTTTTCAAATTTTTCAAAATTTATTTTCAAAAATTTTCAGAAAAATTTTCAGAAATTTTCCAAAATTTTCAATAAAATTTTCAAAAATTTCCCAAAATTTTCAGAAAATTTTCAAAAATTTTCTAAAATTGTACAATTTTCAAAAATGGTTACGTAGTTCCTCCACTGGAGCTCTCCACCAGCCATTCAAAATTACCGACCTAGGCGATAGTAAGCCTACCCTCGAAGGAGGCCTCAAAAATAACTCTGAGTCACCAGCCACCAGAGACTCCGGCTGATGCCATCATACTTCACAGACGGCTCGGTGGATCCAAAACATCAAACATCCGGGCGGCCTTCTACCTCAAGGTCAGCCCCTCTGAAAAATTTTTGAAAATTTTTGAAAATTTTCAAAATTTTTCAAAATTTCAAATGTCCCAAAATTATCAGAAAATTTCAAAAATTTTCCAAAAATTTACTAAAAATTTTTCAAAAATTTTTCAAAAATTTTCAAAAATTCAAGCTAAAATTTTCAAAAATTTT
>NW_024753580.1:0-9609 GCF_018991925.1 Homarus americanus | reverse complement strand
TCTATGATAATCTAGTTTCCGGTAATTTGGTTTATCTAACTCAACTTTCCCGGAAAGTAGATATTTTCCCATTTTTATGATACAAATTCCCGTTTTCTATGATAATCTACTTCCCAAAATTAGGTAATATTTCCCCGAAAATACGAAAATCTACTTTCCCAAAGTCGATAATCTACTTTCCCGAAATTAGAATATCTATTTACTTTTCGGGAGATAGATAACCAACTTTCGGAAAGTATATATTTCCCATTTTTATGATACAAATTTCTCGATTTCTATGATAATCTATTTTCGGGAAAGTTGGTTGTCTAACAACTTTCCCGGAAAGTCTATACTTTTTTTTATGATACAAATTTCCCGTTTTCTGTAATAATCTATTTTCGGGGAAAGTTGGTTTATCTAACCAACTTTCCCGGAAAGTCGATATTCCCATTTTTGATGATACAAATTTCCGTTTTCTATGATAATCTATTTTTCGGGAAAGTTGGTTATCTAAAAACTTTCATGGAAAGTAGATATTTCCCATTTTTATGATACAAATTTCCGGTTTTCTTTGTAATCTATTTTCGGGAAAGTTGGTTATCTAACCAACTTTCCCGGAAAGTGGATATTTCCATTTTTATGATACAATTTCGTTTCTTGATGTAATCTACTTCCAAATTAGGTTAATATTTCCCAATACGAAATCTACTTTCCCAAAAGTCGATCATCTACTTTCCCAAAATTAAATCATTTGCTTTTCGGGGAATTAATAACCTTCCCGGAAAGTAGATATTTCCCATTTTTATGATACAAATTTCCGTTTCTGATGATAATCTATTTTCCGGGAAAGTTGGTTATCTAACCAACTTTCCCGGAAAGTCGATTTCCCATTTTTATGATACAAATTTCCGTTTTCTATGATAATCTATTTTCGGGAAGTTGGTTTATCTAACAACTTTCGCGGAAATGTTTTATTTTAATGATAAATTTCCGTTTTCTATGATAATCTATTTTCCGAGCAAATTTGGTTAATCTAACCAACTTTTCCGGAAAGTAGATATTTCCCATTTTATGATACAAATTTCTCGTTTTCTATGATAATCTATTTTCGGGAAAGTTGGTTATCTAACGAACTTTTCCGGAAAGTCGATATTTCCCATTTTTATGATACAAATTTCCGTTTTCTTAGATAATCTATTTTCCGAAGGATTGGTTATCTAAAACTTCGTGGAAAGTAGATATTTCCATTTTTATCATACAAATTTCCGTTTTCTATGATAATCTACTTCCCAAAATTAGGTAATATTTCCCGAAAAATACGAAAATCTACTTTCCCAAAAGTCGATAATCTACTTTCAAGAAATTAGAAAATCTATTTACTTTTCGGGAGTAGATAACCAACTTTCGGAAAGTAGATATTTCCCATTTTATGATACAAATTTCCGTTTTATGATAATCTATTTTCGGGAAAGTTGGTTATCTAACAACTTTCCCGGAAGTCGATATTTCCATTTTTGATACAAATTTCCGTTTTCTATGATAATCTATTTTCGGAAAGTTGGTTTATCTAGGAAACTTTCGTGGAAAGTAGATATTTCCCATTTTTTATGACACAAATTTCCGTTTCTATGATAATCTATTTTCGGCAAATTTGGTTTATCTAACCAACTTTCCCGGAAAGTAGATATTTCCATTTTTTATGATACAAATTTCGTTTCTATGATAATCTACTTCCCAAAATTATGTAATATTTCCCCGAAAATACGAAAATCTACTTTCCCAAAAAGTCGATAATCTACTTTCCCAAAAATAGAAAATCAATTTACTTTTTCGAGGAAGTAGATAACCAACTTTCCCGGAAAGTAGATATTTCCCATTTTTTATGATACAAATTTCTCGTTTTCTATGATAATCTATTTTCGGGAAAGTTGGTTATCTAACAACTTTCCCGGAAAGTCGATATTCCCATTTTTATGATACAAATTTCCCGTTTTCTATGATAATCTATTTTCGGGAAAGTTGGTTTATCTAAACTTTCGCGGAAAGTAGATATTTCCCATTTTTTATGATACAAAATACCCGTTTTCTATGATAATCTATTTTCGGCAAATTTGGTTATCTAACAACTTTCCCGGAAAGTAGATATTTCCCATTTTTATGATACAAATTTCCGTTTTCTATGATAATCTACTTCCCAAAATTAGGTAATATTTCTGAAAATGAAAATCTACTTTCCCAAAAGTCGATAATCTACTTTGAAAGTTAGAAAATCTATCTACTTTTCGGGGAAGTAGATAACAACTTCCCGGAAAGTAGATATTTCCCATTTTTATGATACAAATTTCTCGTTTTCTAAGATAATCTGTTTTCGGGAAGTTGGTTATCTAACCTTTCCGGAAAGTCGATATTTCATTTTTTTGATACAAATTTCCCGTTTCTATGATAATCTATTTTCGGGAAAAGTTGGTTATCTAACAACTTTCCGGAAAGTCGATATTCCCATTTTTTATGATACAAATTCCGTTTTCCATGATAATCTATTTTCCGGAAAGTGGGTTATCTAGAAACTTTCGGAAAGTTGATATTTCCCATTTTTTATGACACAAATTTCCGTTTTCTATGATATTCTATTTTCGGCAAATGGTTATCTAACTCAACTTTCCGGAAAGTAGATGTTTCCATTTTTTATGGTACAAATTTCTCGTTTTCTATGATAATCTATTTTCGGGAAGGTTGGTTATCTAACCAACTTTCCGGAAAGTCGTATTTCCCATTTTTATGATTCAAATTTCCGTTTTCTATGATAATCTATTTTCGGGAAAGTTGGTTATCTAACCAACTTTCGCGGAAAGTAGATATTTCCATTTTTATGATACAAATTTCCGTTTTCTATGATAATCTAGTTTCGGCAAATTTGGTTTATCTATTCAACTTTCCGGAAAGTGGATATTTCATTTTTATGATACAAATTTCCCGTTTTCTATGATAATCTACTTCCAAAATTGGGTAATATTTCCGAAAATACGGAAATCTACTTTCCCAAAAGTCGATAATCTACTTTCGAAAATTAGAAAATCTATTTACTTTTCGGGAAGTAGATAACAACTTTCGGAAAGTAGATATTTCCATTTTTTGATACAATTTTCCGTTTTCTATGATAATCTATTTTCGGCAAATTTGGTTTATCTATCTTAACTTTCTCCGGAAAGTAGATATTTCCATTTTTTTATGACACAAATTTCCGTTTTCTATGATAATCTACTTCCCAAAATTAGGTAATATTTCCCCGAAAATACGAAAATCTACTTTCCCAAAAGTCGATAATCTACTTTCGAAAATTAGAAAATCTGTTACTTTCGGGGAAGTAGATAACTTTCGGAAAGTAGATATTTCCCCATTTTTATGATACAAATTTCTGTTTTCTATGATAATCTATTTTCGGGAAAGTTGGTTATCTAACCAACTTTCCCGGAAAGTTATCCATTTTTTATGATACAAATTACCGTTTTTCTATGATAATCTATTTTCGGGAAAGTTGGTTATCTAAACTTTCGCGGAAAGTAGATATTTCCCATTTTTATGATACAAATTTCTCGTTTTCTATGATAATCTATTTTCGGGAAGTTGGTTATCTAACAACTTTTCGGAAAGTCGATATTTCCATTTTTTATGATACAAATTTCCGTTTTCTATGATAATCTATTTTCGGGAAAGTTGGTTTATCTAAAAACTTTCGCGGAAAGTAGATATTTCCCATTTTTTTATGATACAATTTTCAGTTTTCTATGATAATCTATTTTCGGGAAAGTTGGTTATCTAACCAACTTTCCCGGAAAATAAATATTTCCATTTTTATGATACAAATTTCCCGTTTTCTCTATGATAATCTACTTCAAAATTAGGTAATATTTCCCCGAAAATACGAAAATCTACTTTCCCAAAAGTCGATAATCTACTTTCCCAAAAATTAGAAAATCTATTTACTTTTCGGGGATGTATATGTTTGGAAAGTAGATATTTTTATTTTTATGATACAAATTTCCGTTTTCAATGATAATATTTTTCGGGAAAAGTCGATATTTTTTTTTTATGATACAAATTTTCGTTTTCTATGATAATCTATTTTCGGGAAGTTGGTTTATCTAACCAACTTTCGGAAGGTCGATATTTCCCATTTTTATGATTTAAATTTTCCGTTTTCTATGATAATCTATTTTCCGGGAAAGTTGGTTATCTCTTTCCCAAAATTAGAAAATCTGTTTACTTTCGGGGTAGATGTAACTTTCGGAAAATCGATATTCCATTTTTTATGGTTCAAATTTCCCGTTTTCTATGATAATCTATTTTCGGGAAGTTGGTTATCTCTTTCAAAATTAGAAATCTGTTTGCTTTTCGGGGAGTAGATAACCAACTTTTGGGGAGAATTCGTATTTCCCATTTTTTATGATACAAATTTCGTTTTCTATGATAATCTATTTTCGGCAAATTTAGGTTATTTCCCCGAAAATACAATCTACTTTTAAAAGTCGATAATCTACTTTCGAGGTTGAAATCTGTACTTTTCGGGAGTGGTACTCTTTCGGAAAGTAGATATTTCCTTTTTTATGATACAAATTTTTCGTTTTCTATGATAATCTATTTTCCGGGAAAGTTGGTTTATCTAACCAACTTTTCGGAAAGTCGATATTCCCATTTTTATGATACAAATTTCGTTTTCTATGACAATCTATTTTCGGGAGAGGTTGGTTATCTTAAAACTTTCGTGGCAGTTAGATATTTTCCCATTTTTTATGATACAATTTTCCGTTTTCTATGATAATCTATTTTCGGCAAATTTGGTTTATCTAATAGCTTTTTCCGGAAAGTGATATTTTCCATTTTTATGATACAAATTTCTCGTTTTCTATGATAATCTGTTTCAGGAAACTTGGTTATCTAACCAACTTTCCGGGAAGAGTCGATATTTCTCATTTTTATGATACAAATTTCGCGTTTTCTATGATAATCTACAAAATTGGGTAATATTTCCCCGAAAATACGAAAATCTGCTTTTAAAGTCGATAATCTACTTTCCCAAAATTTGAAAATCTGTTACTTTTCGGGGGTAGATAATAACTTTCGGAAAGTAGATATTTCTTTTTTTATGATACAAATTTCCGTTTTTCTATGATAATCTATTTCGGAAGTTGTTGGTTATCTCTTTCCGGAAATTCGATATTTCTATTTTTATGTTTTAAATTTCGTTTTCTATGATAATCTGTTTTTCAGGAAAGTTGGTTATCTAACAACTTTCCCGGAAAGTAGATATTTCCCATTTTTATGATACAATTTTCCGTTTTCTGTGATAATCTACTTCCCAAAATTAGGTAATATTTCCCGAAAATACGATAATCTACTTTCCCAGTCGATAATCTACTTTCGAAAATTATTGATTTCGGAGTAGATAAACAACTTTCGGAAAGTAGATATTTTGTTTTTTTTGATACAAATTTCCGTTTTCTGTGATAATCTATTTTCGGGAAGGTTGGTTGATCTAACCAACTTTCCGGAAAGTGATATATTCCATTTTTATGATACAAATTTCTCGTTTCTATGATAATCTGTTTCGGGAAGTTGGTTATCTAACCAACTTTCCCGGAAAGTCAATATATTCCCATTTTTATGATACAAATTTCCGTTTTCTATGATAATCTATTTTCGGGAAAGTTGGTTATCTAAGCTTTCGCGGAAAGTGAATGTTCCCATTTTTTATAGTACAAATTTCCGTTTTCTAGCGATAATCTATTTTCGGCAAATTTGGTTATCGAATCAACTTTCCGGAAAGTAGATATTTCCCATTTTTTATGATACAAATTTCCCGTTTTTTCTATGATAATCTACTTCCCAAAATTAGGTAATATTTCCCCGAAATGCAATCTACTTTCCCAAAAGAAGTCGATAATCTACTGTCGAAATTAGAAAATCTATCTACTTCGGGAAGTAGCTAACCAACTTTCCCGAAAAGTAGATAATTCCATTTTCTGTGATACAAATTTCTCGTTTTCTATGATAATCTATTTTCGGGAAAGTTGTTATCTAACCAGCAACTTTCGGAAAGTCGATATTTCCCATTTTTTATGATACAAATTTCCGTTTCTATGATATTAATCTATTTTTCCGGGAGAGTTGAGTTTATCTAGAAACTTTCGCGGAAAGTAGATATTTCCCATTTTTTATGATACAAATTACCCGTTTTCTATGAGTAATCTGTTTTTCGGCAAATTTGGGATTATCTAGCTTCAACTTTCGGAAAGTAGATATTTCCCATTTTATGATACAAATTTCCCGTTTTCAATGATAATCTACTTCCCAAAAATTAGGTAATATTTCTACGAATATACGAAAATCTACTTTCCCAAAAAGGTCGATAATCTACTTTCCCAAAAATTGAAATCTGTTGCTCGGAAGTAGATAACCACGCTTTCCCGGAAAGTAGATATTTCTATTTTTATGATACAAATTTCTCGTTTTCTATGATAATCTATTTTCGGGAAAGTTGGTTATCTGATCTTTCGGAAAGTAGATATTTTACATTTTTGATACAGATTTCGTTTTTATGATAATCTATTTTGAAAGTTGGTTATCTAAAAACTTTCATGAAAGTAGATATTTCCATTTTTATGATACAAATTTCGTTTTTATGATAATCTATTTTAGCAAATTTGGTTATCTAACTCAACTTTCCCGGAAGTAGATATTTCATTTTTATGGTACAAATTTCTCGTTTTCTGTGATAATCTATTTTCAGGAAGTTGGTTATCTAACCAACTTTCCCGGAAAATATTCCATTTTTATGATACAAATTTCCGTTTTCTATGATAATCTATTTTCGGGAAAGTTGGTTATCTAACCACTTTGCGGAAAGTAGATATTTCGATTTTTATGGTCAAATTTCCGTTTTCTATGATAATCTAGTTTCGGCCAAATTTGGTTATCTATCAACTTTCCGAAAGTGGATATTTCCATTTTTTTATGATACAAATTTCCGTTTTTATGATAATCTACTTCCAAAAATTAGGTAATATTTCCCGAAAATACGAAAATCTTCTTTCCCAAAAGTCGATAATCTACTTTCCCGAAAATTAGAAAATCTATTTACTTTTCGAGATGAATAACTTTCCCGGAAATGATATTTCCATTTTTATGATACAAATTTCTCGTTTCTATGATAATCTATTTTCGAGAAAGTTGGTTATCAATAACTTTCTCGGAAAGTAGATATTTCCCATTTTTATGATACAAATTTCCCTTTTCTATGATAATCTATTTTCGGGGAAAGTTGGTTATCTAACAACTTTCCGGAGAATCGATATTCCCATTTTTATGATACAAATTTCCGTTTTCTATGATAATCTATTTTCGGGAAAGTTGGTTAGATAACCAACTTTTCCGGAAAGTCGATATTTCCATTTTTATGATACAAATTTCCGTTTTCTATGATAATCTATTTTCGGGAAAGTTGGTTATCTAAACTTTCGCGGAAAGTAGATATTTCCCATTTTATGATACAAATTTCAGTTTGCTATGATAATCTATTTTCCGGGAAAGTTGGTTATCTAACAACTTTCGGAAAACCCATTTTTATGATACAATTTTCCCGTTTTCTGTGATAATCTACTTCAAAATTAGGTAATATTTCCCGAAAATACGAAAATCTACTTTCCCCAAAGTCGATAATCTACTTTCCCAAAAATAAGAAAATCTATTTTACTTTCGGGGAAGTAGATAACCCTTCCCGGAAAGTAGATATTTCTATTTTTATGATACAAATTTCTGTTTTCAGTGATAATCTATTTTTGGGAAAGTCGATATTTTATTTTTATGATACAAATTTCCGTTTTCTATGATAATCTATTTTCGGAGTTGGTTATCTAAGAAACTTTCATGGAAAGTAGATATTTCCCATTATTTATGATACAAATTTCCCATTTTCTATGAAAATCTATTTTCGGCAAATTTGGTTATCTAACAACACCGGAAAGTAGATATTTCCCATTTTTTATGATACAGTACCCGTTTTCTGTGATAATCTACTTCCCAAAATTGGTAATATTTCCCCGAAAATAAAATCTACTTTCCCAAAAAGTCGATAATCTACTTTCCCGAAATTAGAAAATCTATTAACTTTTCGGGGAAGTAGATAACTCTTCGGAAAGAGTAGATATTTCCCATTTTTATGATACAAATTTCTCGTTTTCTATGATAATCTATTTTTCGGAAAGTTGGTTATCTAACCAACTTTTGAAGAGTCGATATTCCATTTTTATGATACAAATTTCCGTTTTCTGTAATCTATTTTTCGGAAAGTTGGTTATCTATTAACTTTCCCGGAAAGTCGATATTTCATTTTTTGTAACTAAATTTCCGTTTTTCTATGATAATCTATTTTTCCGGGAAAGTTGGTTATCTAACCAACTTTCATGGAAGTAGATATTTCATTTTATGATACAAATTTCCTGTTTCTATGATAATCTATTTTCGGCAAATTTAGGTAATATTTCCCCGAAAATACGAAAATCTACTTTCCCCAAAAAGTCGATAATCTACTTTCCCCAAAATTAGAAAATCTATCTACTTTCGAGGAAGTAGATAACCTTTCCGGAAAGTAGATATTTCCTATTTTTATGATACAAATTTCTCGTTTTCTGTGATAATCTATTTTCGAAAGTTAGGTTATCTAACCAACTTCCCGGAAGAGTCGATATTCCCATTTTTATGATACAAATTTCCGTTTTCTATGATAATCTATTTTCCGGAAAGTTGGTTATCTAAAACTTTTCGCAGCAAGTAGATATTTCCCATTTTTTATGATACAAATTTCCCGTTTTCTATGATAATCTATTTTCGGCAAAATTTGGTTATCTAACCAACTTTTCCGGAAAGTAGATATTTCATTTTTTATGATATTTCTCATTCTATGATAATCTATTTTCGGGAAAGTTGGTTATCTAACAAATCGATATTCCCATTTTTTTATGATACAAATTTCGCGTTTTCTATGATAATCTACCTCCAAATTAGGTAATATTTCCCGAAATACGAAAATCTACTTTTCCCAAAAAGTCGATAATCTGCTTTCCCAAAAATTAGAAAATCATTTACTTTTCGGGAAGTAGATAACCACTTCCTGGAAAGTAGATATTTCCTTTTTATGATACAAATTTGTTTTCTCGATAATCTACTTCCAAAATTAGTGTATACGAAAATACGATAATCTACTTTCAAAAAGTCGATAATCTACTTTCAAAAATTAGAAAATCTATTTTCTGGGAGTAGATAAACTTTCTTTCGGAAAGTAGTATTTCCCCTTTTATGATACAAATTTCCGTTTTCTATGATATTGTGGGAAAGTAGATATTTCCATTTTTTTATGATACAAATTTCTCGTTTTCTGTGATATCTATTTTCGGAAAGTTGGTTATCTAACCAACTTTCCGGAAGATCGATATTTCCATTTTTATGATACAATTTCCGTTTTCATGATAATCTATTTTCGGGAAAATTGGTTATCTAGAAACTTTCGCGGAAAGTAGATATTTCCCATTTTTATGATACAAATTTCCCGTTTTCTATGATAATCTATTTTCG
>NW_024753579.1:0-7717 GCF_018991925.1 Homarus americanus | reverse complement strand
AATCTACTTTCCCAAAAGTCGATAATCTACTTTCCCGAAAATTAGAAAATCTATCTACTTTTCGAAGTAGATAACAACTTTCGGAAAGTCGATATTTCCCATTTTTTATGATACAAATTTCGTTTTCTATGATAATCTATTTTCGGGAAATTTGGTTATCTAAAAACTTTCGCGGAAAGTAGATATTTCCCATTTTTATGATACAAATTTCCGTTTACTATGATAATCTATTTTCGGAAATTTGTTTATCTAATAACTTTCCCGGAAAGTAGATATTTCCCATTTTTATGATACAAATTTCGTTTTCTATGATAATCTACTTCCCAAAATTAGGTAATATTTCCCGAAAATACGAAAATCTAGTTTCCCAAAAGTCGATAATCTACTTTCCCAAAATTAGAAAATCTATCTACTTTTCGGGAAAGTGAATATACTTTCAGTAGATATTTATTTTTATGATACAAATTTCTCGTTTTCTATGATAATTCTATTTTCCGGGAAGTTGGTTTATCTAACCAACTTTCCCGGAAAGTCGATATTTCCCATTTTTTATGATACAAATTTCCGTTTTCTATGATAATCTATTTTCGGAAAGTTGGTTATCTAAAAACTTTCATGGAAATTAGATATTTCCATTTTTTATGATACAAATTTCCGTTTTCTATGATAATCTATTTTCGGCAAATTTGGTTATCTAACAAACTTTCCCGGAAAGTAGATATTTCCCATTTTTATGATACAAATTTCCGGTTTTCTATGATAATCTACTTCCAAAAATTGGTAATATTTCCCCATGCGAAAATCTACTTTCCCAAAAAGTCGATAATCTACTTTCCCGAAAATTAGAAAATCTATCTACTTTCGAGGAAGTAGATAACTCTTTCCGGAAAGTAGATATTTCCCATTTTTATGATGCAAATTTCTCGTTTTCTATGATAATCTATTTTCGGGAAGTTGGTTTCTAACCAACTTTCGGAAAGTCGATATTTCCCATTTTTTATGATACAAATTTCCCGTTTCTATGATAATCTATTTTCGGGAAGTTGGTTATCTAAAACTTTCATGGAAGTAGATATTTCCCATTTTTTATGATACAAATTTCGTTTTTTATGATAATCTATTTTCGGCAAATTTGGTTATCTAACCAACTTTCCCGGAAAGTAGATATTCCCATTTTATGATACAAATTTCCCGTTTTCTATGATAATCTACTTCCCAAATTAGGTAATATTTCCCCGAAAATACGAAAATCTACTTTCCCAAAAGTCGATAATCTACTTTCCCGAATTAGAAAATCTATCTACTTTTCGGGAGTAGATAACAAACTTTCCGGAAAGTAGATATTTCCCATTTTTTATGATACAAATTTCCCGTTTTCTATGATAATCTATTTTCCGGGAAGTTGGTTATCTAACCAACTTTCGGAAAGTCGATATTTCCCCATTTTTTATGATACAAATTTCCCGTTTTCTATGATAATCTATTTTCCGGGAAAGTTGGTTATCTAGAAACTTTCGCGGAAAGTAGATATTTCCCATTTTTTATGATACAAATTTCCCGTTTCTATGATAATCTATTTTCGGCAAATTTGGTTATCTAACTAACTTTCCCGGAACGTAGATATTTCCCATTTTTATGATACAAATTTCCCGTTTTCTATGATCTACTTCCCAAAATTAGGTAATATTTCTACGAAAATACGAAAATCTACTTTCCAAAAAGTCGATAATCTACTTTCCCGAAAAATTAGAAAATCTATCTACTTTTCGAAGTAGATAATAACTTTCGGAAAGTAGATATTTCCATTTTTTATGATACAAATTTCTCGTTTTCTATGATAATCTATTTTCGGAAAGTTGGTTATCTAAAACTTTCATGGAAAGTAGATACCATTTTTTATGATACAAATTTCCGTTTTCTATGATAATCTATTTTCGGCAAATTTGGTTATCTAACCAACTTCCCGGAAAGTAGATATTTCCCATTTTTTATGATACAAATTTCCCGTTTTGTATGATAATCTATTTTCGCGGGAAAGTTGGTTATCTAGAAACTTTCGCGGAAAGTAGATATTTCCCATTTTTATGATACAAATTTCCGTTTTCTATGATAATCTATTTTCGGGAAATTTGGTTATCTAACCAACTTTCCCGGAAAGTAGATATTTCCCATTTTTTATGATACAAATTTCCGTTTCTATGTAATCTACTTTAATTGGTATATTTATAACTTTAAAGTATATCTTGATAAATTTCTTTTCTAGATATTTCGGATGATATTTATTCAATTTCTTATTTCATTCACTTTCCGGAAAGTCGATATTTCCATTTTTATGATACAAATTTCCCGTTTTCTATGATAATCTATTTGCGGGAAAGTTGGTTATCTAGAAACTTTCGCGGAAAGTAGATATTTCTCATTTTATGATACAAATTTCCCGTTTTCTATGATAATCTATTTTCGGCAAATTTGGTTATCTAACCAACTTTCCCGGAAAGAAGATATTTCCCATTTTTATGATACAAATTTCCGTTTTCTATGATAATCTACTTCCCAAAATTAGGTAATATTTCTCCCGAAAATACGAAAATCTACTTTCCCAAAAGTCGATCTACTTTCCCGAAAATTAGAAAATCTATCTACTTTCGGGGAAGTAGATAACAACTTTCGGAAAGTAGATTTTTCCCATTTTTATGATACAAACTCGTTTCTATGATAATCTATTTTTCGGGAAAGTTGGTTATCTACCAACTTTCCCGGAAGTCAATATTTCCATTTTTATGATACAAATTTCCCGTTTTCTATGATAATCTATTTTCGGGAAAGTTGGTTATCTAAAACTTTCCGCGGAAATTAGATATTTCCTATTTTTTTATGATACAAATTTCCGTTTTCTATGATAATCTATTTTCGGCAAATCTGGTTATCTATCCTTTCCCGGAAAGTAGATATTTCCCATTTTTTATGATACAAATTTCCGTTTTCTGATAATCTACTTACCAAAATTAGGTAATATTTCCGAAAATACGAAAATCTACAAAGTCGATAATCTTTCGAAAATTAGAAAATCTATCTACTTTTCGAGTAGATAACCAACTTTCGGAAAGTCGATATTTCCCATTTTTATGATACAAATTTCAGTTTTATGATAATCTATTTTCAGGAAAGTTGGTTATCTAGAAACTTTCGCGGAAAGTAGATATTTCCCATTTTATGATACAAATTTCCGTTTTCTATGATAATCTATTTTCGGCAAATTTGGTTATCTAACCAACTTTCCCGGAAAGTAGATATTTCCCATTTTTATGATACAAATTTGTTTTCTATGATAATCTATTTAAATTATGTAATATTTCATACGAAATCTACTTTCCCAAAAAGTCGATAATCTACTTTCGAATGAAAATCTATCTACTTTTCGGGAAGTAGATAATAACTTTCGGAAATAGATATTTCCCATTTTTATGATACAAATTTCCGTTTTCTATGATAATCTATTTTCGGAAAGTTGGTTTATCTAACCAACTTTCCCGGAAAGTCGATATTCCCATTTTTTATGATACATTCCCGTTTTCTGTGATAATCTGCTTCAAATTAGGTAATATTTCCGTAAATACGAAAATCTACTTTCGAAAAGTCGATAATCTACTTTCCCGAAAATTAGAAAATCTATCTACTTTTCGGGAAGTAGATAACAACTTTCGGAAAATAGATATTCCCATTTTATGATACAAATTTCTCGTTTTCTATGATAATCATGCGGGAAAGTTGGTTATCTAAAACTTTCGCGGAAAGTAGATATTTCCCATTTTTATGATACAAATTTCAGTTTTCTATGATAATCTATTTTCGGCAAATTTGGTTATCTAACCAACTTTCCCGGAACGTAGATATTTCCCATTTTTTATGATACAAATTTCATTTTCTGTGATAATCTACTTCCCAAAATTAGGTAATATTTCCCAATCAATCTACTTTCCCAAAAAGTCGATAATCTACTTCCCCGAAATTAAATCTATCTCCTTTTCGAGGAAGTAGATTCTAACTTTCGGAAAGTCGATATTTCCATTTTTTATGATACAAATTTCTGTTTTCTATGATAATCTATTCGCGGGAAGTTGGTTATCTAGAAACTTTCGCGGAAAGTAGATATTTCACATTTTTATGATACAAATTTCCGTTTTCTATGATAATCTACTTCCCAAAATTAGGTAATATTTCACGAAAATACGAAAATCTACTTTCCAAAGTCGATAATCTACTTTCGAAAATTAGAAAATCTATCTACTTTTCGAAGTAGATAACCAACTTTCGGAAAGTAGATATTTCCCATTTTTATGATACAAATTTCCGTTTTCTGATAATCTATTTTCAGGAAAGTTGGTTATCTCTTTCTTGAAGTAGATATTTCCCATTTTTATGATACAAATTTCGTTTTCTATGATAATCTATTTTCGGAAATTTGGTTATCTAACCCTTTCCCGGAACGTAGATATTTCCCATTTTTATGATACAAATTTCCGTTTTCTATGATAATCTACTTCCCAAAATTAGGTAATATTTCTCGAAAATACGAAAATCTACTTTCCCAAAAGTCGATAATCTACTTTCGAATTAAAATATATCTGCTTTTCGAAGTAGATGCTCTTTCGGAAAGTCGATATTTCCCATTTTATGATACAAATTTCCGTTTTCTATGATAATCTATTTTCGGAAAGTTGGTTATCTAAAACTTTCGCGGAAAGTAGATATTTCCCATTTTTATGATACAAATTTCGTTTTCTATGATAATCTATTTTTCGGCAAATTTGGTCATCTAACAACTTCCCGGAACGTAGATATTTCCCATTTTTTGATACAAATTTCCCGTTTTCTATGATAATCTACTTCCCAAAATTAGGTAATATTTCCCCGAAAATACGAAATCTACTTTCCAAAAGTCGATAATCTACTTTTGGTAGAAAAATATCTACTTTTCGGGGGTAGATAACCAACTTTCGAAAGTAGATATTTCCCATTTTTTATGATACAAATTTCTCGTTTTCTATGATAATGCCGGAAGTTGGTTATCTAACCAACTTTCCCGGAGAGTCGATATTTCCCATTTTTTATGATACAAATTTCCCGTTTTCTGATTAATCTATTTTCGGGGAAGTTGGTTATCTAGAAACTTTCGCGGAAAGTAGATATTTCCCATTTTTTATGATACAAATTTCCCGTTTTCTATGATAATCTATTTTCGGCAAATTTGGTTATCTAACTAACTTTCCCGGAAAGTCGATATTTCCCATTTTTATGATACAAATTTCCCGTTTTCATGATAATCTGCGGGAAAGTTGGTTATCTAAAAACTTTCGCGGAAAGTAGATATTTCTCATATTTTATGATACAAATTTCCGTTTTCTATGATAATCTATCGGCAAATTTGAAAGTTATCTAACCAACTTTCCCGGAAAGAAGATATTTCATTTTTTATGATACAAATTTCGTTTTCTATGATAATCTACTTCCCAAAATTAGGTAATATTTTCCAAAATACGAAAATCTACTTTTAAAAGTCGATAATCTACTTCCCCGAAAATTAGAAAATCTATCTACTTTTCGAAGTAAATATAACTTTTCCGGAAAGTCGATATTTCCATTTTTATGATACAAATTTCCTGTTTTCTATGATAATCTATTCGCGGGAAAGTTGGTTATCTAAAAACTTTCGCGGAAAGTAGATATTTCATTTTTATGATAAAATTTCCGTTTTCTATGATAATCCATTTTCGGCAAATTTGGTTATCTAACCAACTTTCGGAAAGAAGATATTTCCCATTTTTATGATACAAATTTCCGTTTTCTATGATAATCTTCCCAAAATTAGGTAATATTTCCAAAATGCAGAAAATCTACTTTCCAAAAGTCGATAATCTACTTTCCGAAAATTAAAATCTATCTACTTTTCGAAGTAGATCTTTTGGAAAGTAGATTTTCCCATTTTATGATACAAATTTCTCGTTTTCTATGATAATCTATTTTCCGGGAAAGTTGTTTATCTAACCAACTTTCCCGGAAAGTCGATATTTCCATTTTTATGATGCAAATTTCCCGTTTTCTATGATAATCTATTTTCAGGAAAGTTGGTTATCTAAAGCTTTTCGTGAAATTAGATATTTCTATTTTTTATGATACAAATTTCCCGTTTTCTATGATAATCTATTTTCGGCAAATTTGGTTATCTACCAACTTTCCCGGAAAGTAGATATTCCCATTTTATGATACAAATTTCCGTTTTCTATGATAATCTACTTTCAAAATTAGGTAATATTTCCGAAAATACGAAAATCTACTTTCCCCAAAAGTCGATAATCTACTTTCGAAAATTGAAATCTATCTACTTGGGAAGTAGATAAACAACTTCCCGGAAAGTCGATATTTCCCATTTTTTATGATACAAATTTCAGTTTTCTATGATAATCTATTTTCAGGAAAGTTGGTTATCTAGAAACTTTCGCGGAAATAGATATTTCCATTTTTTATGATACAAATTTTCCGTTTTCTATGATAATCTATTTTCGGCAAATTTGGTTATCTAACAACTTTCCCGGAAAGTAGATATTTCCCATTTTATGATACAAATTTCCCGTTTTCTATGATAATCTTCCAAAATTATGTAATATTTCCCCGAAAATACGAATCTACTTTCCCAAAAGTCGATAATCCTTTCCCGAAATTAGAAAATCTATCTACTTTTCGGGAAGTGAATAACAACTTTCGGAAAGTCGATATTTCCCATTTTTATGATACATTCCCGTTTTCTGCTTGATAATCTGCTTCCCAAAATTAGGTAATATTTCCGTAAATGCAATCTACTTTTCGAAGAGTCGATAATCTACTTTCGAAATTAGAAAATCTATCTACTTTTCGGGAGTAGACAACAACTTTCCGAAAATAGATATCCCATTTTTATGATACAAATTTCTCGTTTTCTATGATAATCTATTTGTGGGGAAAGTTGGTTATCTAAAAACTTCGTGGAAAGTGGAATATTTCCCATTTTTTATGATACAAATTTCGTTTCTATGATAATCTATTTTCCGGCAAATTTGGTTATCTAACCAACTTTCCCGGAACGTAGATATTTCCATTTTTTGTATACAATTCCATTTTCTATGATAATCTACTTCCCAAAATTAGGTAATATTTTCCGAAAATACGAAAATCTACTTTCCCCAAAATTGATAATCTACTTCCCCGAAATTAGAAAATCTATCTCCTTTTCGATATAACTTCCCGGAAAGTCGATATTTCCATTTTTATGATACAAATTTCCTGTTTTCTATGATAATCTATTCGCTTGGGAAAGTTGGTTTATCTAAACTTTCGCGGAAAGTAGATATTTCACATTTTTATGATACAAATTTCCGTTTTTCTATGATAATCTACTTCCCAAAATTAGGTAATATTTTACGAAAATACGAAAATCTACTTCCCCAAAAGTCGATAATCTACTTTCCGAGAATTAGAAAATCTATCTACTTTTCGGGGAGTAGATAATAACTTTCGGAAAGTAGATATTTCCCATTTTTATGATACAAATTTCTCGTTTTCTATGATAATCTATTTTCGGGAAGTTGGTTTATCTATAACTTTCCCGGAAGAGTCGATATTTCCATTTTTTATGATACAAATTTCCGTTTTTCTATGATAATCTATTTTCGGGAAAGTTGGT
>NW_024753578.1:0-6239 GCF_018991925.1 Homarus americanus | reverse complement strand
AACAGTCCCTAATTTCCTGCGCCCCTCACGTAGGGGAGGCCCCGCACTATCACAGGGGTCCCCAGGCGCATCGGCAGGCTGTGCTGTCCCTCCACCCCTCACACAAACACGCACTAGCGAGGTGTGGGGACAGAGGGCGTTTCCAGACGAATACTCCCCTGTACGTCAGCTGACAGGGGAATAGGTCCTTTCACGGCACGGAAGAGAAGGATTAGAGTAGAAGAAAAAGGTCTGAAAACTCACTGCCGACTCTCTCTTCACACCAAGCCCCTCAGCAGCATTCGGGGTTCCTAAGGGCGGTCCGATACTGTAGGAGAGGCTCAATGTGTTGGATCGAATCAACAGGAATTGTCAGGTGGAGAAATGATGTCAGGTGCTTTTGCCTTTTCCAAGGCACGTGGGAAGTGGATAGGTCCAATGACTAGCCAATCAGCTGAGCCTGTCTTCTGACATTCCACTTTCTGCTCTGTGGTTGACTGGTTACTGTTTTGGATCGCGAATACCCGGGACTGCACTAAAAATCGAGAAGAACAGAAAAATGCTAGTGACAGGGGGGAAGGAGGTTCAGAGGAAGGATAAAGGGAGGATAGAAGTGAATTTTAGAAGGAGAGAACAGGTGCAGTGGCTAAACACCGCTTGCGTGAGGGGGTAGGCAAAATGCCCTGAGGGTGCAACAATCACAATCAGGACGAGGCAGGGGGAGGGCGGGAGCAGGTCCGGGCAAGCAAAGGGCCAACGCGGGTGCTCTGGTTGTCGTCTTAGCTTAGGCAGTGTTGGCAAAGCGGAGGAAGAACCGCCCCGCCACGGCGGCGGCGCAAGCCGAGAAGCGCAGGTGGACGGACGCACAGGCCACACACGAACAAAGTAAACAGAGAAGGTGAAAATATGGAAATTTAGCTAGTCGTAGGGTTGTTTGGAGAAAGATGAAGGTAAAGTCTTTGAGCTATGTCAAAGAGGAACAGAGCGAGTTGGAGGAAGGGTTTTGAATCTTTGAGCTTGAAATGTCAAAGTATTCATAGTAAGGAAGGATGAGCGTATCGTAGGAGAGTTTTTAGTAATAGCAGCAGACAGATTTGCGCTTTTTTGTCAAATTATGAACGGAGACGAGAATGAGATATAGGTTGAGTGGTTTCAGTCTTGAGTTAGGTCGATTTTATTGAGAATTGGATGTCACAGACGTTGGGTATGTTTGATTAGGTTCTGAGAGTTGTGGGTCTTTTAGCTATGTCAGAGAGAAATGGAGAGAGTTGGAGGAAGAGTTTTGAATCTTTGAGCTTGAAATGTCAAAGTATTCGTAGTAAGGAAGGATGAGTGTATCGTAGGAGAGTTATCTAGTAATAGCAGGAGACAGATTTGAGCTATGTCAAATTGTGAACAGAGATGAGAGTGAGATATAGGTTGTATGGTTTCAGTCTTGAGTTAGGTCGATTTAGTTGACAGTGGCTGATTATATAGAAGTTGGGTATGTTTGATTTGGTTTGAGAGTTGTAGTGTTAGGGGCTTTTGTCTGACGGGGGGATGTTGTGTTGGAATTGGTTGTGGGGAGGGTTTGTGTTTGGGGATTGATGGGGGTGGCGGTTGTATGTTAATTTTAGGTGAATTAAAATTGCTTGAGGGGGGTTGTTGTGTGAGTGTGTATGTGTTTGTATGTAAATGTAGTAAGGGGAGGGAGGGAGGGTTAGGATAATGTTATAGGTCAGGTGTGGTTCGGTTGTCGGGAGGAGGGGGGGAGGAGAGGAGAGGAGAGGCGGGCTTAGGAGGTTCTTGGGTTATTTTATAGTATGGTAGGATTACAATGAATAGTTGTATTGAGTCTTATGTTTTTTTTTTTTTTTTTAGGAGGGTCAAAGGGACTTGTTAGAAAGGTCGGGTATATTAAGTTTTTGTTTTGGGAGGATTGTAGGTATTGATTTTAAGAGGGGTTGTGAGTAAGGTTGGGTAGGTTAAGTTTTTCTTTTGGGAGGATTGAAGGGATTGTGAGTAAGGTTGGGTGGGTTAAATTTTTCTTTTGGGAGGATTATAGGTTTTGTTAGTGGTTGGCAGAGTTGGGTTAATTATTACATTCACTCTTTCTTGCAGGTATTGTGAGTTCTGGCCCCATTCTTGAGGGAGAGGGTTTGTGTACAGGTACATTGCACCCCTCCCCGACCTTATTGGCCGAGAGAGGCGTTCAATGTCGTCTGCAGTTGGTGCCGTTTTTATAAGGTACACCTCTCCGACCTTGAGGGAGAGGGCTTGCGTACAGGCATTGTGGAACTCTCACCGACCTTATTGGTTAAGGGAAACGTACATGTCATCTGAGTTAGTATGGGATGGGTAAGTTAGGTATTTGTTTTGGGAGGAGTGATAGGGTGTGGTTAGTTAATGGTAGAATGGTAATTTTTTATTTTGTGTGGGATTGCTAGTAACGGCTGGGTATGTTAGGTTTTTATTTTGGGGGGATTGTTAGGGTTTTTTTTTTTTTTTTGGGTGGGGGTGGTGCAGGTTGAGTGGGTTATTTTTTTTTTTTTTTTTTTTTTTTTTTTGGAGTGGTCTTGAGTTTGAGTTGGTGGCGTGGGGTTTGGAGTGAGGGGGGGGAGGAGAGAATTGGTCTTAAGTTAGGTTAGGTTGATTGGGTTAGGTTAGGTGGGAATCGGTGGGTGTGGGCTGAGGAGAGGTTAGGTTATTAGGTTAGGTTGATTTGGTTAGGTTGGGTGGGAATCGTTGGGTGAGGGTTAAGGAGAGGTTAGGTTTAATTTGGGGGGAAATTGTTGGGTGTGGTTATAGGGAAGATATTAATATAAGGGAGGTGGGAGGGGAGTGTTTGGTCTGTTTAATACTTAAAGATGGAAATTCTGGGGTGCAGAGATGAGGTCTAAATTTTCGAGTGACAGTGAGCGAGGTGGTGGTATGAGTGTTGTGTATGCAAATGAGGGAAGGGCAGTTACGTGACTGTGTGTGGGGGAGTCGGGAGGGTGAGGGGAGTGTGCTAGGTTCGTGTCGGGGTTGATTTCTGTTTCCTTTGGGGTAGTGCCGTATAGGTTTACTTTGATTATTGATTTGGTTGGATGAGTGTATTGAATAATTTTTTTGCTGTCAGGTGTATAGGGAGACAGGGGGGAGGTGTTCTTCCTCTTTGGTCTAGGGGTCTTGACCACTATTTCTGTGGGGGGAAGGGCTGCCATTTTATTCTTGGGAGTCTGGGGTGTTAGGGGAGGATCAGGTTTGGTTTGGGTGTTCGTGGTCCGGGAGTTCAACGTAGTCAAGTGGGAGAAGTCGGGTGTAGGCAAGGTCGAGGTGGAGGGGCCGGTATGTTTTGGACTGATTACTTTGGGGGGTGAGGTAATGGTAGAATGGTGAGATAAGTCAGGTGTAGGCATGGCAGAAGTGGAGGGGAGGAGGGAGACAGTGGATTCTCTGGGGGGTGGGGGGGGCATGTTGGTACGGTCGGAGATGGGGGCAGTGGGGAAGATGAGGTCGGGACCGGTTCTGAAGGAGTCAGGAATGTTTATGGTAGGGAGGCCGTTAGCCTTCAAACCCTCAATTACCAGATTTAGAAAAAGTGATCTATTACCGTTGCTTAGGGAATGTGCCAGAAGTATGATGGTGGTGATTTTTGCGTCAGTGTCGGGGGAAGGGAGGGGGGCAGTCAGGTTGTTGGTCCAGCAAGTGCGGGTGGAGAGAGTCGTGGGAGTAGGGAGTGAGTGGTGGGGAGGAGGAGGAGGTGCAGTGGGAGGTGAGGGTAGGCGTAGGCGGGGAGGGAGAGGTGTTGTGCTGTTGTTGAGTCTGATTTGGCACTTGTTGCTGACGGCAGAGTGTGGGCCTTTACAATTGCAGCATCTAGTAACAGTGGCAGTGCAGTTTCTGTATGAGTGGCCTTGATTGGCACATTTTGAACAGGTTAGTGAGTTACTGCAACGGTTGGTGGTATGTCCAAATTGATAGCAGTTGTAGCATTGGTGGACTGGGATGTAGTGTTGGAATTCGATGTTATGTGAGGGGATGATATTATTGCCGAATTTAATTCCGTTGGATTTCAATTTGATGGCGTCAGTTTGTGTAGCTGTAGTGATTTTCAACATGGGGAGAGTTCCCATCCGGGCTGCATATGTCATTTGGGAGGTGTTGTGTGTGTTGAGTTCTGTCAATAGGTTAGGATTGTCAAGGATATGGGGGATGATTTTTCTACATATGAGGGTGCATTTTGCGCGGTATTCGGGTGAGCTGAGGACCGTTAAGCCGTTGTCTTTTAGTTTTTTGTTCAATGCTGGGGAGTGGAATAGGTCGGCGTCTTCGTCATTCTGTACAAATATTTTAATAATGTCGTCATTGGTGAAGGAACGTATTTGGAAGATCAAAGTCAGCTGGAAAATGAGTGAAGCGAGGTCTGTGCACTGTTGGATAGTACGGTCCACTTTGAGTTTAATTGAGGGCATGTTGACTGGTGGAATTGGAGATTTATGGAGATCTCCCCTAACAAATTGTCCCTAATTTCCTGCGCCCCTCACGTAGGGGAGGCCCTGCACTATCACAGAGGTCCCCAGGCGAATCGGCAGGCTGTGCTGACCCCCCGCCCTTCACACAAACACGCACTAGCGAGGTGTGGGGACAGAGGGCGTTTCCAGACGAATACTCCCCTGTACGTCAACTGACAGGGGAATAGGTCCTTTCACGGCACGGAAGATAAAGGTTAGAGTGGTAGAAAAAGTTCTGAAAACTTACTGCTGACTCTTTCTTCACACCAAGCCCCTCAGCAGCATTCGGGGTTCCTAAGGGAGGTCCGATACTGTAGGAGAGGCTCAATGTGTCGATTGAATCAACAGAATTGTCAGTTGGAGAATGGAGTCAGGTGCTTGTGATTTCCAAGGTTGGTGGGAAGGTGGGAGAGGTCCCAGAACTAGCGAATCAGCTATGTCCGTTTGATCTCCGGCTTCCCCGTCGCTCTGCGTGTCTGCTCTCTGTGGTGGTCCTGGCTCCAATGGCTTCGCCCACGGTTTGGTGGGAGTAGGTGGCGTGCTGTGGACGCAGCGGTAGTATCGTTCATCCAAGGCCGTCCCTCCCTCTTGGAGGTGGGGCGTAGCTTGCGGATGACGCATGCGGCACTCGTGGCCAATGAGGTGGCCACTGAGGTGGAGAATGTCTGTATATAAGCCCGCCCGCCTGCCGGGCCGCCCACTCATCACATCGCTCCTGAACGAAGAAGACCTCTCAACCAGACCTCCTGCTGGACCCGGAACTCTGAAGACCGCCCTCTCCCTTGTACCATTGTTGGCCATCTTCCCGGACCGGACCACCCACGACTGTCATCGTCCACAACAACTCACGAGCGTTCTCGGTTTATCGAGCATTAGCTTGCCCTCCCCACTGGTGGTGTGAGTGACCCACACTCCAGCTGGAGAGCAGTTATAGCGCGATATTCCCGGCGTGGTTTGAGCTCTTTTCCTTCTACTACCATTTTTCCTTTTTCGCTCTGGCCTAGGGACCTGCACCCTCAAAAAGTGTATTCGTCCTGCGGTCCCCCCTGTAACTGTTCACCTCCCTCCCAGGAGATTGTGAACACGAAAGGGGGTCGGAGCAAAACCCTCCCCAGCCGAGTCTTTCCAGGAAAACCGTGATCGTGCGGGTCCACCTGGAAAGAGGGTCGCAATCCTTATCCTTCCCAAATAGGCACACTTAGCTCACGTCTATAAGTGAGCAGTCACATACACTAGGAAGTAGGCTTCCCCAATCGGGGCTCCGTGAGAGAAGCTCAGGAACCACTCTACGACCACCAGCTAGTGGGGAGTGCTGTAATTCCTTTGCTATTTACTCAACCGGAATAGGTATGGAGCGCGTACGCCCTCCTAACCGCGATCCCCGCCTGAACCGCCAACCTGACGACCCGAACCACGACAGGCTTCGCACAGAGAAAGCAAACCAGTTACGCGCCTTCAATGAAGCCCTGAAAACTAGGAACACTGCCACCACCTCCAACAACTCCACCACCACCACCACCTCCACCACCACCACCACTGCTACCGCTACTGAGGACAACTGGACGAAGGTAGAAAATAAGAAACGCCGACGTGCCTTTTCGGGAAACGAGTGCCGTCAAGCAGCCCCCAAGGCACCCATCACCACCACCAGCTCACCTCCAACGACACTGCCAAAATTCCGGATCACGAAAACGGACGCAAAAACAACATATGCCGCCGTCACAGAGATGGAAAAGCAAAACCCACTGGCCAAGTTCTCAGTGCGGCCCAACCTAAAGGGGGAGA